>NW_015151190.1:368895-426840 GCF_000732505.1 Cyprinodon variegatus
ATATGGACTGAAACCTGGACAGCATCCTCCTCTCTGCCACAGTGGTCAAGGTGTCCAGCTGCTCCCCCACAACATCACCAGCCCTCTTGATCAGTTTGTTCAGTCTGTTGTTTTCAGCGACCCTCAACCCACTGCCCCAGCATGTGACAACAAATTCCTTAGAAAACTTTCCACTTTTTACTTACCTTAGAAAACATATCTCATATATTTGTAAAACTCTCTGGAAAAGTGTGATTTCTTTTCATGGTCCTAAACTTGACATTGTCACTCTTACTTTCAATTAATAAAACACAGCCTGTCAAGACATAAATAGTATTAAACAGAAATTCTTTCTGTAACCACTCTCAGGAACATTAGGAGGATTTGCTGTCAAAGTTGCAGAATTTCTCTGGACAGTCATCATTTTCAAGCTAAAGGTTTACACAAGTCTGTGGCTCGATCCAACTACCTCAAATTCTAGCCCCTACACCTGTTTCTAGCTCCTATTCATTCACCTCTCAAGGGGCTGACGGTAAGAAAACTAACCAGGGTAAGAAAGTGGCTATGCTCTGCTGAACCTTGAAAGCCTTTAGTACTACTGTAAAGGCGTCATCACATGGGGGACACACATAAATGACTCTGGTCAAACTGAGACTGCAACCTTCACAAAAATTGCTTTAAAAAAAAGTTACAAAGATATAGGGACCGGCCAAAGCTCTGTTATAAAACACAAAACAAATAAAGGTGAGGACATTAACATATCTACACACAGACTGTGTAGATATGTTAATGTCCTCACCTTTGTGTGACCTTTGTGTGACCAACTGTGTGAAACAGTACACTTCATAAAGATAGGTATATTGTAAAACATTGTGTGCATATATCCTTTCAGGCAAAGGATTTTGGGCATCCATATAGCTCCTGATAGGGATGAGAGGAGGTTCATATGCTATCCACTTGGCACTAGGAAGAATACCACTTCCTGGTCATAGCTTCGTTATCAAGCTGTGAATGCATGCATAGTCCGGAAACTTAAGAAAGGGGTGGTTGCCCCCAGTGGATTCTGTAGGACTTGATGGCTAGACAAAAAAGATCAGATTTCATGCAGTATGCTAGCTTTCACACACTTCTAAGTGTTGATGTGCATAGGGGCTCATAGGTCTAGCGTTATGAGCCTTGCTTTGGGTGTGAGAGGTCCCAGGTTGACATCCTTGATGACCTCTCTCTGAGGCTCTCCAAGGAAACAAGCACATCAGCTGCCTGAAGTTGGAAAGCTAGTAAAACCTCTGCTGCAGAATCACACTTAACCTTCATGCGGTTAAGGTGAGGGAGACTAAGCATAGTTTATAATAAATCTGGAAGAGCTTTATCTTAAACTTAAGCCTGACAGCCTGTTTGCAGGTTTAGCTGAGGCTTAAAGAAGAAAGGAGTTTTGTTTCAGTAAAGAAACTTTGGCATGGTTACATCTGAAATACTGCCACTGGAAAATATGTTTTATTCCTCACCCTTACAGAGATACCAAAGGTTTACATAAGATCTCATGACTACAGTGCTATATTCTAAATATTCTTCAGGCAGAAATTATTATATAATTATATAATATAAATTATATATATAAAAATACTCTAGGTTTAAGAAGAGAAAATTATATCTGTGTTTTAGTAAGCTGTCAATATTTTATTAAAAAAATTCCTTCAAATTGAATATTTAATCTGATGTAATCTTTTAGAAATTCAACCCAGGTGGGAAAGGAGGATCTAATGTTCTACTGTATCAAAGTCAGCTGTTAGATTCAACAGAACTAAGTGACCATTGTCTTGAGCAAAAAAAAAAAAAAAAGATTAATAAAATCAGCTTCTCACATATAAACCTTTATGTGTTAAAGTGTAAAAGCGTAAAAATATATTTGTATAATTACAAAAATAACAATAGTCAGTTTAGAATTTGAGGACAAAGTCATTTTAGTTGGATTTACAAACTTTTTTTTAGTAAAAGGACCCTTGGTCAGGACTCTAAAAGATGTGCCATTTTTAAGTAGTTGTATTTTAACTTCTTGGACACTTCCACTATGCATCTGATTGGATGCTGGGATCAGGATACTTAAAGCATTGTTTTTGAGTTCATTTGAACTATTTCCTTTGTTTCACAGTTCCACCATAACACATTTATGTTTGAACTTTAAGAAACCAGGACATGTGAATGATCACCCTGTCAGGTCTTCTTTCACAGATCAATTAGAAAAGGCTCATTCCTATGTTTGAGGCTGGATCATAAATCAAATTGATTTTTTACAGAGGTCATCACAAGATCCCACAACAATAGCTGTTAATAGTTGCATGGAAGAGATGCATCAAGTGTTACTTTAAAACAAGACATGGGCGATTAAATAAAACTTGCAAATTTTCTTGGGACTAATGACATCCTGCAGGCTGCAGTGTTTAAAGATAAATAAAAAAGACTACTTCCTTAACCAAAATAAAAAAATATATTGATTTATGATTTTCTCCAGTGTATTTTATATATGTTAAGTTCTTATTTATTACAGAAACAATATTTTTTCTACTTGAATACAGTTAAACCACTTCTTTGCTGTAAAAACACATATTTTTGTATAAGTAAAATGTTCTCCCAGTGTTATAACCAAAATGTGTCCTTTATTCACCTTTGTTGTGAAAAACTGTCAGTTTAATACTTAATATGTGTTAATCAGAGTCAGATGTGGCAACAGGTTTTTAAACTGTTTAGAGTTTATTTGATAAATCACAAGAGAAAAATATATATACCACTATCAGCTGGATGTGTCATATTTAGCAATGAGGATACTACAACTCGTATCACACTAACACACTGGAAACCACTGCTCTTTTAAGAGTGAACCATTCTTTCCCTATTGTTCTTTGAAACAGTCTGTAGCACGTTGATGGGCTGGATTGTATACACCTGTGAAGGTAGGAATGCAGACTGACCGGTAGTTGAGAGCTTTGCCTTTTCACTCAGCTGTTAAAACTAATTCTGTGACCCGTCACTATGTTGTGACCCAAGGGGGTGCATATGTGTATGTCTCAATCACATATAAGAAAAGTCAGAGATAATATCACAATAAGCACTTACATGTCACAAACTCTTGAAAGATCAAAAAAATGTTATGAGCTTTCAGCACCTCTTGTGTTGACAGTGGCAATAACAGCAATTGTGAAATATGGCAATAATCTATCATAAAATCCTACTTGTAAAAGGTGATTCCATGGGGTCTTGTTTGTAGTCTAATTTTATTTGTTCATTCATAGGCAGAATAAAAGTTGGGCATAAATTGAAATTATATATTAGATTAGAAAATTCTTAAATCAATCCGTTGGTGCTATGTAGCCCTTGAAATCGGTTGAGAATTCATGAGATTCAGAGTGTTTGAAATCATAAAGTCCCACTTGCTTCAATTGACATGTATTATCTCCGCCAGCAGCTTGGTCTGACTCAAGATATCAGCACGCCACTCATCTGATGACATAGGGCCTATCAATGTCCATTAGTATAACCACCACCTCATCCCCAAAAATCAAGTATGAAACCCGCCGGTCCCAACATGCACCCGGTCTTAGTACGACTTAATGCTGGCAATGCTGACCAGTGTGATCCCCCCCATATTTGGAACACACCCTCCAGTCTCCTTTCTTATGCCATTTCAGCCAAGACAGTCCAACAACATCCATTATTCAAAATGTTTTAGGGATGTAAAAATGTGTTTGCCTGACTTGATGGCTCCCTACATATAAAAAAATAACTATCACAAAACCAAACTTCTCTCACCATAGCTGTTCTGCTGTTTATAAGATAGATGTAAAATAAATTTTTCTAAACTGTTGTGTTTGGAGAATTTTATTCAAGTCATTGTTCTCTTTTCTGATGAATGTTTAGCAGTGCTGGTGTCTAAAATCATGTCTATCAGAGAGGAAAAAAACACCATAGAGAAAATAGAGAAAATTACTTATATGTTGTATTTCAGAAGTCTTTTCAGCTCTGCACTGGTCTCTCACTGTTCTCCCTGCAGGTGGTGGGCATGCCAGTGGATGATTTTGCATGACTAATTAGTGCTGGGTCTAGACAGAGTTTGTGAGGATCAGGCGTCTGCTGATGAGATCATGCCATTGCCCCTGGCTCCAGAGTGGGAACCTGGCTTCACCTGGGTCTCATGCCTATTTTAAGGTTTTTCTTGACCGCTCTTTCTTTGACGCATCAGCAGGAGCCTGTTCACTATAAGATGTCCCATAGGGGCTATACGCATTTAGCTGCTGACAGCTCAGATCTAAGAGCTTCTTAGTGTGGAGCCATAGATCAATAGACACAAAAAGCTGCAAGTCTAGTAGACCCGGCTCTAGTCCTTTGTTGTGAAGAGAGACTCAAGACAAAAATCAAAGCTCTTGATTCTAAGTTCTTACGTTCATCTATGGTCAAGAAATATCCATCATAAGCTTCCCCTGGAAATATGAAGAGAAGCTCTGAGAGGAGAGCCAAGGGAGAGCAGTAGATTCACTGCTCCCCTACTCAAAAGGAGTCAGTGAGGTGGCTCAGGCATCAGATGCCTAACTCTGGATGTGTTCAGCTGCCATGAAAACACCTCTGGGGGCTTGGGGAAGTGTCTGTAAAGAGGGAAATTTGGGCGTGTCTGCTGCTCCACACCACCCAGCCCAGGATAGGTGTAAGATCACAAGAATGAGTACAAGCTTGACAAGTTACGCTTCGCATCTATGTACTGGACTTATGTCTGTCATGTATTGATGTTTTAAATATGACTATTTTGGTAATGTTTATATTTTATGGTCTCATCAGTGTCTTCAACCTGTGACCTATAATATGACTTTTCTAAGATGAGATAAGCATCAGCAATGCTTGGACTGAAACAGCAGCGATTTTTATGCTATAAGTGTGACAATGACTGTCTTCCTTCTGGACTCTGTTAATTAGGTCAGTGTGGGCTACTATCAAACTCTTAATTTAGACTAATAATATAATTTAAGCTAATACCATTTGGAGGGAAATGAAGTTACAGAACTTTTACAGCAGCCCATGAATAAAAGCCTTGTCCTGTGTGATACTTTGCAGCACGTGATAGTCATGGAGGTTTACCCTGTAAAAAAAATACTCACTGTCAAAATTAAAAGGAAAGTAGAGCAGTTTCAGGAAAACTTTAATGCTCACTAACCAACAGTTATATTATGGAGAAAACAAGAGCAGCAACTTTAAAGGGAGTTAATGAATCTGTGTTTTTCAGGTGGTGAAATTATACAAGCAGTATTGAAATAGGAGCAATAAGGGTGAGGGTGATTGAGTCAGGATCTGATTAATGGATCTAGGTTTGATTTTAGTTTAGAGACTCACATTTGCCCCTAATGTTTTACGTCACTTTTGCCCATTAATAAAAGTTTTTCAGCTTAATTTCCTTGGGAGTTTCTTCTTGCCCCGGTGTGGCCTTAAAGGCTTCTTATGTGATTAGTATTTGTTTTACAGTGAAAAGGACAAAGTATCTCCAGCCTGCCAAATGCTGGTTGGTCAGCTGCTGCTACTGTTGTAATTCGGTTCACATGAGCGCTTGGTTGGACCTATTTCAGTCAGCACGAGCTGCAGTCGCATGTCTGAGATCTGCTTTTACATAGCAGGCAAGGCTCTCTACCCCACCCTCTCTCCCACCTCCTGGCGCTCTGTCAGATGCTTCACTCCAGTGCTGTTCATTTTGTTAGGTTCTCTCTTTTTTTCTTTTCTGCTTCTTATCAAACTTCGGGGCACCTACACTTGAGCCAGTAAGCTAAAGCTGTCATGACCTCAGAGAAAGAAAGCAATGGACTTGACAACTATGCATTTGCGGTGAGTTTGTTTTTAATTTTCGGCCCATACTAGGTCTAATTTTGTACAAAAATTGACATTTAATTTCCCTGTTTGGAATCCTGGAGATGAATTCACTATCTTTAAAACGCTGTCAGAAGAAATTTGTATGCTTAAGTAGGTGAAATGTGTTAATGTAATACAGTATTCTAGTATCTTATCTAAAAGTTTGTAAAAGCTGGACTTTTAAATAAGTCTAATATGTTGTCAACAGCTGAGACTGAATAAAGCTGCTACAAAAATGATAAATACAAACAAAAACTGTTTTCTTCCTCTCATTGAATTTTCATTTGCTATTATGCAGATTCTACATTTCTTTGGTACAGAAGATGTGACATTTGCTTCCCTTTCACTTTATTGGTCTAAACAAATTAAACAAACACTTTAAGGAATACATTTGAATATGTAAAATTAATGGCAATATTAGAAATGTTAGGGGGCTTTTTATAACTGCATCCTCATAGACATCTTTCTTTATACTGACCAACTGAAGCTGGAAGGAGGTTTCTGTGAACTACCTGAGAAAGGAAAGGACCTGGACTCCTCTATTGAAGGAAACACTAACAAACTGGCATACTGCGTGACAGATGTCCCTCCATGGTACCTCTGCATCCTCTTAGGAACACAGGTATGTCCTGAAAATTGTTCACTGGTTTTATTAAATTTCTTTTACAAAAAAAAAAAAAAAAACAGAGCAGCAGAATGTCCTAAGTTGTATCACAATGTAAACAAGAGATTCAGTCAGTTTCACAGCTGGTTGGACTTCTTTTTATTCATTAACGTCAGATATTGCAAACAGAAGCTCTGCGTTTGTGTTTAAATGAAGTCATGCATTAAAGGTCAAACTTTTTAATTCCCTTATATACTTTGAATAAAAACAAGCTCCTTCTAAAAAAAAAAAGTATCTTTTCTTTTGCTACAGCACTGTTTAACTGCATTTGGGGGCATCATCGCCATCCCCCTGATCCTGTCTCAGAGCCTGTGTCTGCAGCATGATGGCCTCACACAGAGCTACCTCATCAGCACCATCTTCTTTGTCTCTGGAATCTGCACCTTGTTGCAGGTTACCTTTGGTATCAGGTAAGGACTAGGTAGAAGGACTGCAGTGAACAATGTTAACCTGGCAGACAAATGTCTAAATATCTTTGCTGCTTAACATGTTTAGTGTGTGTTTCAATTATTGTTGATTAAACTCAGTTGCCAGACAGGAAACCAAGGTGCATCAAAGTGGAATTAACCAAATAGAGCAAACCAAAACAATGTTTTAATCTTGTATATTGTAAAGGCTTATTCATATCTTTGAGATTTGTCAGTGTTGTCTGCTATAATACTAAAATTAAAAGTAAGGAAAAATATTTCAGCAATGCTTTATGTAGTCTTCTGAAAGATCTACTAATCACACAGTGCTGGTAATGAAAATATGCACCCTTCTGCAGATTGTTTGGCTTTTATTTGATTCTTTTGTAACACTAATGTTTCAGATCATCAATATAGGACAAAGAGAACAGGTTAATACAAAAAGCTGAATGTTTGATAAAGATTTAATTCATAAAGAGATAAAGCTATCGAAACCAATGTGACCCTATTTGAAAAAGTATTTCGTCTTTGTTAATTGTTGAGTTTACTGTGATTAATTAATTTGTTGAAAAACTTAATTCATTTTCAGTTGCTAATCCAAATGTTTTCAACTCTGCCAGACCTGCAGATCTGAGGAATCAAATTTTAGGTGATGAGTAGGCTTTTTGATGTCAAAGCCAACACATTATACCCCAATCTAAAAATTCAAGAAAGGAAGAGACACATGTTTTTAACATTAGCCTGAAATGATTACAAAGCTGTTTATTAAATTTTAGAGATACACCTTGAGAACAACCATTCACACATAAAACAGTGAAAGAACTTCTTAGCAGAGACCAACAACAACAAAAACTCCAAGTGCTCATTCAGATAGCACAGAGCAAAATCGAAAGCTCTGCAGGCCTCACTTAAATCAAGAATTTTGTATTCAATAATATAAATAGAACTGAAGCAAAAATGGGCTCCACGAGAGGGATTTCATCCAAAGCATAATCCGCTGCTGACCAAGAACATCTTGGTCATTTGATAAAGGATTTCCAAAACTTTGGGGAAAATATTCTGTGAATAGCTGAGGTAAAAGAGAAAATCTTTAAAAGGTATGTGTCTTTAAATCTGATATAAAACCAACATCAATTGAGATAAAGATTATCACATAAACATGGTGGCTGTGGTGTGTGGAATTTGATCTGCTTGGTTGCTTTTTGATCTGTATGACCCTCTAAAATTGATGGAATCATCAGTTTTGCTCTCTTGCTGGAAAAACCTAAAGCTGTTTGGTCCCATCAGAGAATTCAAACATATTCTGTTATCCTATGGTGGGGGAAATCAGATGTGCCAACAAATAAAAGCATGTTCCACCAACATTTGTTAGTATAGAAGGATTATAGACTTTTTTTTAAAAAGTCTGTAAAAAAAAAAAGTCTAAAACCCTTAAAAAAAAATTACGAGACCAAAAAATCCTCTAAAAATCGGAAGCATAAAAAGGAATCAATATCAGAACAGACTATATATTAAAAGAAAAAGACACAAAATTACAAAGAAGAACCTCTGCACCTTTACCAAAATGGCGTACTCAGATTGAATTAAATTTAATATCAAACATAGTTGGGTGACTGGAAACCCACAAAATGCACATCTCCGATCCCACTCTTGAAAAAAAAGATCCTTCAAAATAAAATAATAACATCATTATCATCAGCTTGTTACTTTAACCACAAGAAAAACAAACAACCTAAATCACGCCAGTTTGTATATCCCTAAGTGGATTAGAAATCAAAGAAATGGTTTTGGAGTGGCTTAGTCAAAGTCCAGACTCAGTCGTATACACTGCCACAACTCTACACAGACGATTATTACTGAAAACCTGAATGTGGCTGAATTAAAACAATACTGGAAAGAAGACTGGGTCTAAACTTCACTTGATTAAAGTTGTTGCTTTCATTTGCACAACTAGCTCTTGCTTAAAAGGGCAACTCTCTTGGCTGATTGATTTGGAAAGAGTTTTATCTTCTTAATGAGTGAAATTGTAATCTGAGAATAGCTTTTTGTATCTATTTAAGTTACCCTTGACTTTTTAAAAGCATTTGTTTGTTTGACCTGAGCATCCAGATTTGAAAGAAAAGCAAAAACGAGAGAAATCTGGAAAAGTTAATATCACTACAGTCCGAAGTTTTGCCAAATAAAAGCTGTTCTTGCTTTTGAAAATGACAGATTTTAAATGTGAATTCAAGCTGTGAACATTGCAGCTCAGCCTTCCTAAATAACTGTCGTCACAGCTGGATTAGCCAAGGAATTTCCATCTTATTATGTCCGGAATCTCGTTCCTACTCAAACCCACATTATCCTGGTTTAGAACCACTGATTTTTTCTCTTCCTTTCTTAAACATTAGGAATGAGCTGTCAGGAAAACTTTGTGTCCACAGAACTTTTCCAAGCAAAACAAACAAGCAAACAAAATATTTCGTAATATCTACTTCTCATGTCTCGTTTCCTTCACATGCATCTTCATATGAATCGTAGGCTCTTTGAATAAATTCCTGCACGTTACTGATTGATATGCTTCACTGGAAAGTCTGATGTGTATTGTTGATAGTAGGCAGCATAAAGACAATCATTAGCAGCTGATTGCTTTTACTTAACCTCGGGTCTGTGTGTCTAATAGGAGAGTCACTATCTAGCTTCACATGATTTGAATTAACCACGTTTACAGATAGAATGAATGGAGACTGTAAGTTCAAACACAGTGTAGAGTCTTCCACATATTTCTTTGCCTTTTCATATGAAAGTTTCACAATCAGTTTTGCAGTGGTATGGTTTGAAACAAAATAATTTGAAATATTGGCTGCCATCTTTGTTCCCAGACTGCCCATTCTTCAAGGTGGCACATTCACACTGTTGGCCCCCTCCATGGCGATGCTGTCAATGCCTGAGTTTGTATGTCCAGCCTGGACCCAAAACATCAGCTCAGTCAACACCTCCTCCCCAGAGTTTATAGAAGTATGGCAGAGTCGACTGAGAGCTGTAAGTTAACTTTTAACATTCATCCTTTTATAGCAAAGGCCTAAACTCTTGTTTAACAGCAGAAACCATTTGTTACACATACAGGAACACAGGATTTTTACCTTTTAGCAGATCGAGAGAGAAAAAATAAGTTATGAAAATAAATCTGCCCTATTATAACTCTTGATCCTTCCTGTCAAACTTTTTTTGACTTTTTACGAAGGGTTTAGACTTTATAAACATGTTAGATCGCTGTTGAGATGTAAAATTTCTGATGTAAAAAAAGTCAGACAAAAAAAAAGAAGAAAAATAGCAGACCTATATATGTTTCTAATTCTGATAAACGTAGAAAAGATTTTCATGTAAACATGTAACTGATATATTTTCTCCAAGATGCAAAAATATCAGGAAGTTGAATAACTTCCAATAAAATTGTCCTCTCTCAACTCAACTCCCTTTCCAAGCTAAATTTGCATATTTGACCCTTTAAAGATCTCCCATAAAATCTAATAATTGGCTTTGTCGAAACAAAGTGTTCTTATAACTATTAAGGACTCCTTTAGATCAGTTGGAACCACTATTATTTGCAAAATTTATATCCTTAGATTTGCAGGATCTCTTTGCATGAACAGGCTATTTAAGGTCAAGGAACAGATTCTCAAAGAGATTTGGCCCAGACTTTGACTAGGAAGGTCATATAAAGACCATCTTTTATATCAAACTACTAAATGTACTTGTACTAAATGAGCAAAGCAACCCCAGACTATCAAACCACCACCATGCTTGACTCTCGTAGTGATGTTGTTCTTTTACAATTCCATATTAGTTTGTGTCCACATCTATCTCTCTTGTCCACTGATTTTTCTTTTTACCTAAAGTCCCCGGGATAAATTAGGATGTTTTTCTGTGTGTAAATGTTTACTTCTTTAGCTTTATGGCAGAAGTAGTTGTGGCTTTACAACTATACCATGGAGCCAATTTCACACAATTGTTAAATTGTTAAAAACATGACCTCTGACCCTGTCAGAGGGAGGGATGCCGAAGAGCTGTAGATGTTGTTCTGTTTTTTTTCCATGACCTCCTAGATGAGTTCTGATTTAGAGAGCCATTGTTAAACTATAGAAACTAATGTATTTTAAATAGCTGAAGAGTAAACCGAGGCTAATTATTCTTAATTCAATAACAAGTAGGTCTGTAATACTTTTTACATGAGACCAGGTTGGCTTTCATAGCTATTTTTTAACATTTGATAATCTGTTTTTTATAATTACTTGTGTGTGTGTAAACATTTGCTAAAACAATGCAAATAAAATAAATTCTACTGAAAAAAATAACTCTGAATTATATCCACCTTTTTTTCCAGCTTTATTTGTTATAGTTGTCATTTTTACCGGTGTAAAAATGACAACTATACCTATAACTGATAGATGGGGCACAGCTTAGCACCATCTTGTGGCGGAAAATATAACTACAAAATACCCAAAAAACTGAAACCTTTTTTCTATTTTATTTAGTCATACCAAAATAAAGTGTATGGCTGTTTTTGTTTTATGTATCTAGTTTAAGTTCTTGGCTAAAATGTAATTTCTGCTGCCTAATTCTGAGGTTATTCTGTTTTCAGCTGCAGGGTTCCATTATTGTGGGCTCACTTTTCCAGGTGTTTGTTGGATTTTCTGGCCTCATCGGCCTCTTCATGCGCTTTATTGGGCCTCTAACCATTGCTCCCACCATTGCTCTCATTGGTCTGTCACTGTTTGACTCAGCTGGTAACAGCGCTGGCAACCACTGGGGCATCTCTTCAATGTGAGTGAAGTTTCTTTACAGTGAAACGAACAAAGGAACAAAGCAACTAATTGAGTAACTCTTTGAAAATAATTATTTTATGCAGGTATACACATGTAGTGTCTGGCCAAAAAACAGAGTGCTTTTCAACAATTATGTTTTTCAAGACATTTTTTTGTTGTTGTTAATCTGCCTTTTCTTCAACATCATTTGATTTGAAAACTGATTGGAAATTTAAATTGTGTTATTTAAACCAAGAAGTCTGTTACTGTGTGTGTGTGTGTGTGTGTGTTTTTTTTAAATTCAGATCATACTTAGTTTTTCCATGTTCTGTCTAAGTTGTCTAATTTCAGTCTGTTTTCCTTATTTCTTACAGGACTACAGTTTTGATAATCCTATTTTCACAGTACCTCCGTCACATTGCTGTGCCATTTCCTACATACAGCAAGGATAAAAAGCTCCACACTTCTCGAGTCTACATCTTTCAAATTCTTCCAGTATGTCGCTGAAGAAAATATCTTTTCCATTAAAAAAGGATCAAATGTGATTTTTTTTTCCTTGTTTCAAATTTTAGGTCTTAATGGGAATTACAATTTCCTGGCTCATTTGTTACATCTTGACAAGATATGATGTGCTTCCTGCTGAACCAGGACAGTATGGTTACCTTGCACGCACAGATCTAAAAGGAGACGTAATAAATCAAGCTCCCTGGTTTACATTCCCATACCCAGGTAAGGTATTACAGGGTTAGAGTTTAAAAATAACATTTGAATTTCTCAGAACTCCTAATATTTCTCATAGACGCTGATACCTTTTTTTTCAAGATGAATAAAAAAAAAATAATAAAAATTCTCAGAAAATAATGCAAAATGTCAGCCATGTAAAGAGCAGAAATATAAAAACTAAGAAAGAATGCAACAAATTCGCTCATTTATTTGCAATGTTCTATATTTTGTAGTCTTACTTGCTGTCAAACCAAAGAACAAGAAATTAATTTGAGCTTTTACTCAAATTTGAGATATGTTTGACATTTCTTTTTTCATTTTCAACCTTTAGTTAAATGTATAGTAGAAAATGTTCTTTTTCCAGTTGGATCATCAAAATAAGTGGGCCTCCTAATTGTCAATAATTCTGGTGATATGTTTATGTAAGGCCGTCCTATGTGCTCGTCCTGCCTTTTATTTCACATGCAATATAAAATCAAAATGTGTAGTAGGACATTATGATCAGTTCAAATTTAGTTTGATCTTTGGGCTACTATTGGTAAGAGTTATGTGAGCTGGGTTTTGTTTTCTTTAAGGGAATCTAGGATTTTATGATAGAGGACAATAAAGGAAAGGGTTTTAAATATTAGTGAGTTCAAATGCGACAAAAGAGTGTCAGAAGTCAGAACCTTGGACCCAGAATTTCAAGAAGACGTCAAATCTGTGACTCAGCAGCTAGGATGACAAAGGCCGGAATCTCTGATTTTAAAGTTCAGTCCGAGCTCATAAAAGGAGTGGAAATCAGCCGGATTATTTCCAAGAGCACATGGGGGATGCCACCGAGAGAGTTTTAAGGGACAGAGGCCAAGAAGGCTGCTGGACTGGCTGCAGATGAGGAAAAGCAGGAGTTTCCAGAAGAAGAATGCAAAGCCGGTGTCAATGAGATAGACAGGAGCCCACGCCAAAAGATCAGAGATCCAGAGAGGTACCAAAGGGAAATCTAAGTCAGGATCAGGAGACAGATCCAGCAGGAGTCTGAAGACAGGTGAGGCAAACAGATCAGAATAGGGGCAGGCAGGTTCAGAGGTCCAAAGCCAGACACTAATCAGGATCCGACAATCAGAACACAAACAAGTTCGCTAGAGAACCCTCATCAACGTCTTGAATAATCTGGCACTGATGACAGGCAGCAAGCAGCTTAAATAGAGGCAGGATCAGGTGGATGAGATTAACAGTAATGAGCAACTGGGCAGAGCTTGGCAGATGAATAGAATGAACTATTAAGTCATCAGTGCCAAAATCATGAAAAAGAGAGTCACCTAAAGACTGGGGAGAACAAATATTGACTCAGCCTGAGAGATTTAAAAAAAAGTCGGCTATTAAGATTTTACAAAAAAGACAAAATGTTGAAACTGAAATAATATTCATTTAAAGAGAGCATTATTGAAAAAAATGTGTTTAGTTTGTTATGCCCTTTATTTTTATTTTCTCTATTATATTTGATGCCATACGTGTTACATTATTTTTGGGATAACTGTGAGGAATCAGCAGGAGTCTGTAGACTACATTATGTAATGAGGAGACTTGTTATACAAAGGAGGCTACCTTGACTGAAAACGGACAAAAGGCTAAACTTGAAAATTATTGTTGGTGGACCTGAATGACTCTTCAACTGTGCAAATAAGAATATGTACCGGTATTATGTTTATGTATATAACATTATAAATATAATGTATAGTATTGAAATAGTTTCTTATAAAGATGGTCTCATTTTCTGTCGTTATGTTTAAAACCAAATCTAGGACAATGGGGACGACCGACTGTGAGCCTGGCAGGGGTGGTTGGGATTCTGGCCGGGGTGATCTCCTCTATGATAGAGTCTGTTGGGGATTACCATGCATGTGCACGATTATCTGGAGCTCCACCACCACCCAAACATGCCATCAACAGGGGTATTGGGATTGAAGGGATAGGTTGTCTACTTGCTGGAGCATGGGGAACTGGAAATGGGACCACTTCTTACAGTGAGAATGTTGGAGCCCTCGGTATTACAAAGGTAAGAAAATTGACTTTCATTAAGCCAGATGGTATTCTAAACTACTCTGATCCAACGCTTAAGCAGTTTTTAAAAACAAATGCTTAAGCATGAACTCCTAATTCTCAGGTTGGGAGCCGTATGGTCATAGTGGCAAGCGGTGTGTTCATGGTTGCCATGGGGATACTTGGTAAAATGGGTGCTATATTTGCAACCATCCCCTCACCTGTGATCGGAGGAATGTTCATGGTTATGTTTGGTGTCATCTGTGCAGCAGGAGTCACTAATTTGCAGGTACACATGCTTGATCTATTTCCAAACATTTAACGGAGTTCTTTTACTGTATTGACAATAAAAAAATATTTTTCACTTGTTCAGTACACCGACATGAATTCATCAAGAAACATCTTCATTTTTGGATTCTCCATGTTCTCTGGTCTGGTCATTCCTAACTGGATATTAAAAAACCCCAACGTTATTGCCACAGGTAGCTCATCAATTTTTATTTGATTGATATGATAATTGGTTTCACTGATTTTGATTTTTATCACACTGAAGTTCGAAATAGTAATAAAAAAATGTATCTCCTTTTATTTCCAGGTGTGGTGGAATTTGATCAGATGTTGCAAGTACTTCTGACCACCAGCATGTTTGTTGGAGGTTTCTTCGGCTTCATACTGGACAACACCATCCCAGGTACTCTAAATTATCAGTAACATGACCTCCCTCATTCAATGCTCAAAGCATATTCGACTTTCCCTTGTTTTTTTTTTTAATAATCCAAATAATCAGACTTGAAGAGTATTTTGATCTTGTATCATAAGCCAAAATGTGGCATTCTTGTCAAAGCTTGTTTTTTTCTGCAAAAAGGCTATCATCAGATAATTAAAGAATATCCTGATGGTAATAGGCCATCTATTATCATTTGGTGATTGTTGCTAGTAAAAGTGCCAAAGGCTAAATATGCTCATCTAAAAAAATTGTTGGTTTCCTGAAGGATCCAAGGAGGAACGCGGCATCCTGGCCTGGAATAAAGCTCACGAAGACGACTCCTGTGAAACCCTGGATACCGGAGAAGTGTACAACCTCCCCTTTGGCATGACCTCCTACTTGTCCTCTTTCTCCTGGCTGCGCTACATACCATTCTGCCCTCTTGGCCTGTCCACCTCGCTGGATCCTAAGGAGCCGCTGGGAACTCCTGATCCAGGACAAATCATGATTGGAGTTGGTTTGTGAGCGATGTTTTCTCCTCAAGGTGCAAGAAGTTTTATTTCTTTTTCACACGCTACCATCAGAGGCAGCTCAGATTTTGTCATATCTCAGACATAATATTCTCTGAGAATTTACTGTAACAACAGTGTGCAGAATATTTGAGAGGTATTTTGTGGTATTGCAAATAACATTTGACGATTCATCACCTTTCATTTTCTTTTTCGGACTGTTACACTGATTTTAAGTGACATCAAATTGTGCATTCAAAATACAAAAAAAAAGGACATGAAAAGAAGGAAAATGAAAAACACCCTTATTTCCCAGAAATGCTTAAATAAAGCATCCTGCATATAAAAAGCATAAAAAGTCTCATATGTGTTCAATTTAGTGGTGCTTTTCTTTGAAGGTTATTTCTAAAAGGATTTATTATTTTCTTACATAACGATTTTTCCTCTGGATCCAAAATTACAAGGGATTATAATAATCCAGGACAGAATCCGTCTTTAACGTGTCGAGATTTAAACTATTTTTATTTTAACTATTTTATTTTCCAATGTTATATATGAGCATGTTTCACCCCTATTTTGCTGTGACTGCTGTTTTGTTAGGGTAAAAAGGTTCAGCTTGTGAATTTTCAGGTCTGAATTTTCATTTTCATGCAGGTGCTAACAAGTCAATCATCTACTGTAAATACATTATGTAAATATTGGATCTCACAGCTGAATCAACCACAAACTACTCACAAAATATTTGAGAAATATCTTCATTTGATTTTGATTCAGTAAATTTCAGATTTCCTTCAGTTGCAACTGTTATTTAATAATTTCACTGTTGTATTTTTTTTAAATGTACATTAAACTTAAACATGGAACTGATCACCCAGTTCCTCAGTTTTTCTGTCTCAGGTCTGTTTTGATGGATTAGTATAAAGCAACACATGATTCTCCCCACATTTTTCTTAGATGCTCAGAAAACGAGCAGTTTAGCTTCTGGGTTGTGTAGACTGTGGTCGACACAATTCACTTAAAATCTGCCTGGTGCAATGCTGTGATATGAGAGCTCAGTTATGAGCCTGAACATATCTATAAGCTTCTTCGGAAGGATCTTACAGATGAGGTGCACATTTCTTGCCTGAAGGAGTAAGTATAGCTCATCATTGTTAACTGAGTATTTCAGTTGGGCTCAAAATGTACCCCAAACAATAGGATATATGATATGTAACCCTTACTTCTTAGTTTGTTGTTGATGGACTGATTGAAGAACACCCTTCACTTTGTTTCATCTGGTTTAATCAGTCATTGTTACATAAAGTTGGTGGTTGTTGGTGGTAATCATTTGTAGCTCCTGCCCACTAGGATGGAATTGGCAAACAGTCAATGGGAGTAAAAATAAGAATTAAAAAAATAATTTTGAAAAGATTGATAAAACTGTCCTGTTACATTCTCCACTCAGAATTTGTCAAAATTTACTATTCAAAAAGTCTATAGTCTATATATATCCATTTGGTTCTTTTGGGCTTCAAGTCAGATGTCAATCGAAAAAAAAGTTTTGCAAGAGTGCAACAATTTAGGATAAAGCATTGGTACCACATGACTAATCGCCAAAATAAATTTGTCTTCCCTGGGGCATGGAGTTTGACCATCAGAAGACATCAAATCTGCTTTAGTTACATTTGTTATGGCCTCTACTTTGGCTGAATCTGTTGCTACACCACTGCTGTCTATAAAATAACTCAGAAAGTAAACAGAGCGGGTAAAGAAGTAGCATTTTTTGTTCCTAGTTTCAGATTGTGGGCTCTAACTCTCTTAAAGACCAACCGTAGTATTTTGAATGCTTCCTCCTCACTAGGTGCAAAAACCATCACGTTGTCAAGGTAGCAGAACAGATTCATGAAATTTTGATCATCAAAGATCATCATCATACTGTTATAGAGGTTCTGAGGTAGTCTGTTATACTCATATAGACCAACAGGAGGGGCAAAGGCACTGTATGTACTTGTGATCTTAACAAGGAGTGAAATTGCAGCAATAATTGCCCCCTCTAATAATTCTAATAAACAAATGAATAATCTAAAGCTTCATGTTGGAGTCGACCTGATTCTTAACTTTTTAACAGCAGTGATTGTTTGTCCACTAAACTTTTTTTTTTTCATTTTTGCTTCATCTTGGTTAAATATATGATGAAATTGTTAGTGGGAACCTCTTGTATACATTTAAATAAATTCAGATGAGAAGATACTTTTATTTTGTCATGGTGAAAAAAGAAGTAAGAAAAAAACAAAACACAAAGTCTCCTTTCTGTTTATGGTATCTATTTTCTTGAACACAGCCCCAGTGTGTATACTTAGATAAAAACATAAACACATTTTAACAAAAAAAAAAAAAAAAAAAAAAAAACAAAACAGATATATATTTTTTAGAAAAGACACTGCTTTATAAATGTCTAAAAGTTTCAACACTCATGCCACAGAAATTTGCCACATACGGAACATCCGAGGCACCTTGGCTCAAGATCAATTCAATTCAGTTTATTTATATAGCACCAAACTCACAACAAATGTCATCACTATGCTACTTAAGCATAGTGGGAGATGTTTGGACCTTATTAGCCTAATGCTCAGATTTTTGTACACTGTAGAAAGGGACACTTTAGGATGTACAAGTGTGACTACCGTTATAGTAATATGAAAATGTTCTTTTTGATTAGTTTAGGGAGAAACACATTTTCTGCTGACTTTGATTATCTAATTTTGATATCTGGGCTTTACAGTTCAGTCTTTTAGATTTATGGTCAAGGATTTTCCATTATAATACTTTAATATTTCTTTCTCCAAACAGAAATTGTGCCCCCAAAAAATCATTAAGTACAATTACTTATGGTGCTGTTCAAACCTTGTGTGCTGGGATGGGGATATTGATGAAAGAAAATTAAATGTGGAGATGCCTGGAATGTTGTGTGCATTTTTTGTTTGTATCACATATTTTATCTTGAGGCTTTTAAATGTATAGAAAAAAAAGAAAAAGAATTAAGGTGAGTATTTTGTTATTTCATTGGATCGTCAGTGGGTAATATCAAAATGGGGCAAAAAATTGGAAATTAACATGATTCTGCAGCTGGATGCATTTCTGTTTGTGTTGTAGTGAAGATCAGCGTGCCACTCTGTCTCATTTGAAAATAAACAAATACATGAATAAGATGGCCCATCTGTCTTAGGCCAAGATAGAACTACCTAACATAAATAACTCTGTGATATAAAATTTGATATAAAACTTTAACCAAAAACAACATGAAATCATGCTCTGACACTGATTCATACAGTACAGTCTATCTGATACCTTACCTGTATTCTTTCTACAGTTGGTTGAGTCTGCTGCTAAAAGTTGTGCTAAATTTACTGTATCAACGCAATGTCATTAGCAGTAATTGTAGATAATATAACCTTTGTAGTCTCTGTCAAACCGAAGTTGGTGTTATTGGTAAGAAACATGATTTGAATTGACTTTAAGCAAAAGATACCTGTATGGATGCTGTGCATGTATCATGTAAAGAGCTTTAACCTGTCATAGCTACAGCTATCCACCAGATGTCAGTATTTAACCATATATCTGACGCTCCAGCTTCAGATATATGACAACTTCTATATTGTATACCAGCTTCTTTACAGTATACCAACTTCTATACTGTATACCAGCTTCTTTACTACATACCAGTGTTTCCCAACCTTTTTTGACTTGTGTTCCCCTTTAGGCATTTTGTCTTACCATGAGTACCCCTTGGTAAGACAAAAGGATCGATTATTGTCCAAAAGAGAATCATACAATAACTGATTATTAAATAAAAACTATCTTACTTAATCTTTTAATTTCAGCATTTAATTCTTAGGCATTTTATGTTTTTTTTTTTTTTATCTCCTAATAAAAAAAATATATATGTTACCTGGAAGTTTGCAAGGAATCGAAATAAATACGAAATAAAATCATATTATAAACCTGTATTTATTAAACCACAGCTCCTCTGAGTAACTCCCTTATACGGTAGTCATATTTAAACTTGATGAATTGTGAACAAAATACAAAAGAAAAATTATATTCAGACTGACCTAACTAGTTTTACTTTGTTTTCATTCAGACACCTGAGCTACACCTGAGACTACACAAAAAATAATCTTGACTTATCGCATAGTAATAAATTATTAATATCAAAAATGTATTTCTGTTTTTTCTTTTTACATATTTTGTGAAAAGGGCAAACAAGAAATTCAAACCAAAAAAAAGCAAATTTCTGTATTGTTTTATTCTTGGATCAGGCTTTAAAGGGTAAACTCAAAGAAAAACATACTTTTTAGTTGAAAAAAAGCTTGTTTTATTTTTAGTTTGGTGTTCACAAAGCAAAACAGCTCCCACCGCTATTTTATCTTACATCCTAAGAAATAAAATATTTTCATGTTCCCTTTGCAATGCACTCGCCATGCCTAATCAACATATTTTAATGATTTAAGAAATTATGAAAAACCCATTTTAAATAATTATTAAAAAAAAGCTTTTTGATTAAATTAATACGATTTTTGTTTTGCCAGCTACAGTTTTGAGATACTGTCAGAATTATCTAGATACCCTGGTTGGTTGCCTCTTCACCGCCTGCTTCTGCAATCATCCCAGTTCTTTCACAGGCCATCTGTCATCACTATGCTCTCGTATTTTAGGCTGCTGTACTCAGGCCAAACCTATTTTATGAACCATTCATCCTCTATCCTATTTTTAAAGTGATAGTGTATTTTTCTATCATTTGTTTTCTGGCAGAGCCATTATGACCACATTGTTAGCTTGGACGCTCATGCTTTCATTCAGATGCAATGTGCATGTTCTTGTCTGTGACACGGAGCAAAGGCATGCTGCAATTAACTGCATTTACAGTTACAAAAGCTCAGCAAAAAAGAGCTGAAACGTGACTTTCTGAGGTTGTCTACATCCAAATCAATACCACAATTAGCACTGTGGAAGCTGAAAACACTTTGGAATTCATGGTGAACATGATTACCAGATATCGGTAAAGGGTGTTTTTTTTTTAGATCTCTGGTTTGCAACAGACTTTGAAGACAAATGATGTAAGCTGTTTGGTAACAGTTGCATCGGAATAAAGTGAATAACCATAACATTCTTCATTGAATTTTGAAGAGGTTTAACTGCTGACATATATATTTTAGCTAAATATATAATGTACCTAATGGGAACATTAGAATATTGTGAAAAATGCATTGTATTAGTTAGTGCCCTTTGGCGTGAGACAAAGAATGAAGCGACAAAACCAGATAGAAAAAAACTTATTGGGGTGATACCATCTGCATCTGATACAACTTAGATCTGTGACTCAAAGAAATAAACAGAAGCTTAGTCACGTGTCCATAACACTGACGAGTGAATCAATCTGAATTTCCTCCAACTTAATATATAAAATACAAAAGCCATACGTTTTAGGGTCATAAAAGGGACTGCAAAAAGATTAGGTGTTGTTTCTGACGGACCTATTTTAACTACATAAACCTTTTAATCACCATGCCTGTGTATCTAAATTACAGTGTTTCTGAGGCTATTCTATATATGATTCATCACAATGGCTTTCAACTGCTTGGGGAAAAGACATTCTGGCATCTTTTAAAAAGACACTGTCTTTTATGCTCCAGTTCTGACCAGAATCTTTATTATAATAGCATCTCCCTTTTTCCAAACTGCAACACAGAGTCTGATCTCAGCAGTTGCTTGGTGAATCAAACCTTTATATATGATATATTTTTCAGTCTTGCCAGTTTTTAGTGGTCGTCCTGCATTCAGAAAGGCATTCAAAAGGATGCCTTTTAGTGACAATTCATTAGCCATTTCTGATGCATGTCCCTTCTTAGAGAACAGCTATATGCTTCTCAATATGGACACTTTTTTGTTTTTCTCTGTAATACAAGCTACTATTTTCTCTTATTAATTTGGAAATACACTGCAAAAATGGAAATTTAGCTAAGTAAATTTTTCTTAAAAATAAATGTTTTTTTTTTCATTTTAATAGGTAAATTAGACAGTTTGCCATTGTGATAGGACCATTTTTGTCTGAAATAAGAAAACAATTCCTTGGCTTATTTTAAGTGCATAAGGATAGAATTTTAAGGAGAAAGATACTAATTCCGCTGATGTATCATCTTATTTACATACTTCAATTAAGGGTAAATGCACTTATTCTATAAATGTAGATATATACATCCATTTTCTAGCATGCTTATCCCGAGTGGGGTCGCGAGGAGTCAATAGGCAAGAGGCTGGGTACACCCTGGACAGGTCACCAGTCCATTGCAGGGCAACACATTCACATTCACACACTCACACCTAAAGGAACTGTAGAGAAGCCAATTAACCTAACAGTCATGTTTTTGGACTGTGGGAGGAAGCCAGAGTACCCGGAGAGAACCCACGCATGCTGAGGGAGAACATGCAAACTCCATGCAGAAAGACCCTGGGCCAGAACCTTCTTGCTGCAAGGCAGCAGTGCTATCCACTGCGCCACTGAGCAGCAATTAGAGAAAATGATCTCTGCATTTAACCCATCCCCTTGGGGAGCAGTTGGCTGCCATCGTGGTGCGCCCGGGGAGCAGTTTGGGGTTAAGGGTCTTGCTCAGAGAGCCAGAGTGGCATTCTGTGGGAGTGGGGCTTGAACTCAGAACCTCTGGATTCCAAGCTCTACCGCTACATAACTCTGACTTTACCTATTATTTAATTAGGCTTCTACTTACAGTTTCCTTTTGTTAAAACAAACGGATGCAATGTGTCAAAAAGCCAAAACCACAACATAAAAAGTAACATATTCTGTAAGTTTCTTCTCACAACTTCCAAGCATAATACATCCCTCCTATTCCAGTCGGATTCCACCTCCCTCTATTGTAAATTGTGTTGGAATGGCTCAATAAGGAGAGCAAGTGGGTGTGTGGTTCTTTTTCAAGCTTTATTTGTTACATATAACAAATAAAAGATTCCATGTTATTCTATGCATTTCAAAGGCTCCATCAATGTGTTGGTTCCGGTGTCAGAAATCTTGTTTTTAAGAAGAGCTCATACATTTTTTAAAGGGTTTGGGTCAGGCAAGTTTAAAGCAGGTTTGGTTGTTTTAGCAGTGTAGAAAAGAGAAAAGTCACAATGGAAAATAAAATCCCAATTTTCATAAACCTGGTTAGCAAAAGGGAGCATGAAGTGATTCAGTGATCTAAAAGGGCTGCTGTTTTTGGATTTGATAAGAGCCAATGGACCAACACCAGTAGATACAGAACAATGGCTCAGAAAATCATCAGACTGTGGAAACTTCACAGCAAACCTTCAGAAACAGGGATTCCTCCACCTTTCCCAATCTCCTGGATATCTAAGTATTTGGTGGCCCTGGAAGCTTAAGACTCTTGCAGAAGTTCCTCAAGAATCTCTCTTAAACTTGTGAATATATTTTGCTTACCGTCCTTACAATGATGCTTTTTGCTCTTTATTTTACTTCTAACAAAACTTTGACCTTCCACTTAACCTTTTATTAATATATTAGGTTCTGATTCTTTGTAAACAGACAACTTTTTCACCAATGACCTTTAGCAAATAAAGATCCAAATTGTGGAGCAAGATTGTTTTTTGGAAAAAAATCCTCAGCCATCTTCCCCTACAAAAACAACATAATTGAGCAATTGAAGCTTTTAAAAGCTATTTGATCTGATTCTCATTTAATAAGATGCATCAGGATTTGCTTTAGTAACATCTTCAGGTATCACTCCTGTTTTTTCCAACTGCTCAGAAAATAAAATGTTTAGATTAACAAATAGTAAAGTAGGGAAACAACAGGTGAATTTTACTCTAAGGACAGCATATTTGCACTGTTTATTGCCTCAGGGTCTATCTTAAATCCAAACAAACTGTCTCTTAATCATAATCTTATCAGTAAAGAAACCAACTGCAGCTGGATTTTAAGATAATGTTCTCATCTGACCATTAGAGGTCATAGTTGACTTTTTTGAACACACTGAAACTTCTTAAAGAACCAGATTCATGAAATCCTCAAAGTAGAAGGTGGTTGTTGCAAAACAAAAATAATGCTGGATTAAAACAAAGCTTTATGACTACAGAGGTTAGGGTATAAAGATAGGGTTAGGGGAAGGGAGATCTCCACTATAACGATAGCTTGATACAATAGCTTGTTTTTCTTTGTTTTTACCATTCTGATGGTCTGATCTGATTGAATGGTCTCTGTAAAGTACTTTGTGATGTTTAACCAAATGTAATACATATTTAAATCTGAATACATTTATCATATTCTCCAATGATTGTATTAGTTAGGCCTTTACCAAACCAGAAAGAGAACCAGAACCATTCACAAACACGAAGCAATGACCATGTAACTCAAATGATACACAACACAACCCTTTGAGGAGAGGATGATTTATGTGATAGTACTTCCCATACATACCCACATATTTATACACAGAACAACTCATCAGCTGCTCAGAGACAGTCTAGACAAGCAAAGAGACCAAACAGCTGCTCTCATATATCAATTTTCAGTCTCACACTGAACGACTGGCTCTCTGGGCCCAGAACAGTACGAGCAAACAGAGGGAGGAAATGTCCTTGTTCCCCAGTGGAATTCTAATTGGCCTCATCAACCAAGTATTCTTGATATGCAGACATAAAGGAATTCTTTCAGGTCATTACATGGAAAATAAAACCCTCTTATAGAACTAGAAAAACAAGAGAATATAGATTAGGTGTTTTGGGACTGCATCTGACACAATTCACCTTAATAATCTCACACGTAGATTATCGATAATCAGTATAGTACTTGCAACCTAGAGAGTCTGATCATTTTTTTCTATCGCTGTGTGTCGTTGCTGGCTTATAGAGGGATTGCTGCCAATCTCCAAAGATTGCTGAAGTGGAGGTAAACACTGGATAGTCTATTGCAAAGCGTAACACAGAAAACACCAACATGTAGGAAAACATTTTCATCTGTTGTTACTGAGAAAAACCAGTCATTCTTCTATCCGTCCGTCCGTCCATCCGTCTGTCCGTCCGTCTGTCTGTCCGTCCGTCCGTCCGTCCGTCCGTCCGTCCGTCCGTCCATCCATCCATCCATCCATCCATCCATCCATCCATCCATCCATCCATCCATGCCAATATTTCATCATTAAATAATTCTAGTCCTGATTTAAAAACAGTCATAAAGATCATTTTATTGACAGGTGTTCGAAAGGATTATATCTGAGGAAACCCAGCTGACTGTAACTGTTGACTGCATGCTTCTTAGGGAAGTCTTGCATTGTATATTAAAAACCTTTCCTGGTTTGAATCTTAGAAAAGTATCTGTACTAACTCACAACAGCTTCAGCTCAAATCTCCTTTTTTCAAGTGAAGTTCACTTCAAGTATGATCAGGGTTTCTACCCTTCCCCACTGGCTGAAAAACCTGTTTAAACCCTGGGACAATCGGCTTTTAGTGGCATTCGGAAGAGTTTACTGACGCGTGTCTAACCAGGTGAAATGACTCAGCAAGCATCCTGTGTTAAAATTGCCTCGCTGTGATCGGCATCCTGTGGGAACACCAGACCCGGGTTGACCCGTTACACTACAGGACACCATTGACCACATCGTACAGACATCAAGACACCACGCCAGTTGCTTCTGACAAACTAAAACAACTTTGTTTATATTCGATAAACATGGCGCAGCACTGGTAGAAGAGATTCAGACGGATACAAATAAAGCTGCTTACTACTCCCTGGCTCCATTATTTACTTTCCTGTTTTCTGTCACACTTGTGACATCATCAAAGCTAACCCAGTATCATGGTAAGAAGCTGTGGGGGACAAAGGCCATGCAGCTTGCCAGCTAACTGTTAGACCATACCAGAGCCAAATGCCGATGGTAAGCGCGTCGATCCATGTTCGAAAAACCTGCTTTAACATGCTATTTCAGTGGGAAAGAGACTTAACATGGCAAAGAAACTGTGAGCAAAGGTCAGATATTCAGTTATTGTGTGCTGTTCATTGTTCACATCCTTGTTAGTAACCCTGACACATCATTAGTCACACTGTCAGCCATTAAAACAAAATTATTCAAATCTAAATCTGTTTTTTTTTCTTCAGATTTTGTACATTAGATACAAGGCAGCTGACTTTACATCATTTGACTTCTTTAAACTGTTGAAAGGAGACATAAACCAAATGTTGAATATACAGTTTGTTTTTGTATACAGTAAAAAAACAATGTGGCTCAATTGAGTACATGATCAGTTACAGTAAGAAGTGAAATAAAGATGAAATATAAAACTTTTTACAAATCATCGGTTAGACCACAAAACCATTCAACATTTCTTCATGCAGAGAGGCTTGTCGACTTTTTTGACTCTGTTGCATGTGAGACGAGGATCTTCCTGTCTCTGCTTAAACCTTATTGACCCTTAAATATCAGATAAACGACTCTAAAAAAATACCCTTTGGGAAGACATCTTTGTCACTCTTGGATGTAACAAAGAGCAAGGGTGAAAGCACTTTTTGAATTCTTCTTGGTACTATATAAAAAAAAAGGTTACTAGCTCATTTTGTTTTCTTTCATCCTGCATGCATTGGCCTCAATTTCCTTACTTTTAGGAGATCTGTGATTGGCTGATACTCTGATATGAACCTGATCTTTTCCACAGAGCTCATCTATCTCAAGATAAGGTCTGAAGATTAATTCCCTAACCCTTTATTTATATTCGAGAGGACTAATTTTAGGAATTTTTATTGTTTCACAGGGGCTGAGTAATGCCTTTCAGTAAGGAGAGATTGAAATATTAAATATGAATAAATTTTTTTTGGGGGGATCTTATCATGCAACAACTGACAGTGTCAGTTATAGAAAAAAAAAAAGAGTATCTCAAAATCAGAATTGACATATCAGGCTTTTTAAAGATCGGGAATCAAGGATCGGCCAGAAACCCGCAAACAGTACAACCATCTGAGACGGAGTTATTGAGCTCAGGCAGGAGTAGTAGGAAATTATGGAGCTATATTAGTGACAGCTTGCATTGACATTGAACGTGAGGTTTCGCAATGAAAATTCAAACATTGAAACATTGAAAACTGAAACACTAATAATTCCCAAATTCTCTTTAAAAAAAAGTAAAAACTGCCCCATAATTTCAATGAGAAATAATTTCACTGTAGGTGCAGAGTTCCTGCAGCTATGATGTCATACAAGCTGGCACTGTTTTTGCATCGGGGTCGGGGCTAAACCGAAGTTACCTTCAGGGTCCTTCTATTTTTTCCAGTACTCCTTGTCATCTATCTGTGGTTAACTAATGGAGGGTTCCAGTTCGGGTGCCAATGCTGAATCACAAACTACGGTTGTTAATTTGGTTGGTATTATCTTTTGGCTCTATAAAACAACAAGTAATTCAGTAAGACTTCATATTATTTAAAATTGTAGGGCAGCTCAGTAAATTTCTTGTTTCCTGAGTGAATAAAAATCTGTTAACAGTTTACTGGTTCAGGAATATTGAAGCTGGGATCCTGCTAGAGGTTTCAGTTCAGGCAAGTCTCCAGGACCAGTCTTTGGCACCCTGATGCAAACAGTGTTTCAGATCTGTATAAATACAAATAAGATGAAGCAGGCAAATGCAATAGAAGAACACATCTCTTTCTGAGAAACGCATTGGTAAGGTCCAGAGTCGTTAATGAATATGTTGTTTCTTAATTATTTTAATAGTTTTCATAATCATCAAAAGAAAGTTTAAGGTCTGGTTTTCCTTGGCCTCAAATGGAGCACAATGATTTAACTAGGTTTATTATGACAGACTTGTTCTCTTGAAAGTTACTTAACTTCTCTTGCAGCAATATATCTAATAATTTCTGCAAATAAACCATGTGAAAGGCAACAGCCAATCATCATTAGGCCCTGTAAAATTGTTCTGCAATCATCCGCTGCTGTGCTGAGCACACAACTACACACTTCTTCCAAAACATGATAGGCACATGAATCTTAATTAGTCCTAATTACTCCTAATTTAGATTAATGTGGCCCCTCTGTGCATCCTTCATCCACTCTTCTTTTTAGTTAATTTGTCCAAGTCTGCCTCCTTTCTGCTGTGCTAGCAGCATGAGCTGTATAGGCTTTGCTGTCTTTGTGACACACAGTACACAATCAGGCAGTATACATTTAATCATGTACAACTTTAGGAGATAAAATGTAGCTTAAATGAAAAATCGACTTCAAGGCTGCCAGGGCTTTGCTAGCTTTAATAAGATTTGGATGTGTTTAGAAACTGGCATACATTTTTTATCAGTGAACACACAGTAATGTTTTATTTAGCCCTCTGGACTACCTTCATTTACCAGCAAACCCTGGCCAAAGAAAATATGCTTAATAAAACATTGTCTTTGAAATATATATCAAACTATTCCTTAAGGAATGTCTTTATAAGCCCTCATCATACACAACATGTACAAATTAATTTGAGTCTTTAATTAACCCTTCAAATACAATTTTTTACAATAAAGAAAGTATTTTGTTAGAAGAAAATACGTTTTTGTCTTCTTCTCACATTTTATTGTACAAATTGTTAAATTAGATTCACATAAAATTCACATAAAGACTTCAGCACAATCTTTTTTAGAAATAAGATAAAATTCCAGAGGTAGTTTTGGGATCTAAACTATATTTTATGTGAAAATTTAGAATGGATCAATTTAGGTTAGGTCTTCCTCATCTATTTTCCATTTTTGTGCTGCTATAGGCTTAGGCTGCTGAAGGACATAGGGACCCCTTTTCATCATACTGCTTTATTATATCTACTCTTGCATTTGGCTGTATTTGTTAGTTCCACCCATATCGTTATGCTCTCCCTGCTTTTTCTCATCATATTAGCTTCATTGTGTGAGAGGTCAAGCTTGCCAACTCTCATAGGAATTTATAATTATTGAAGTATGTATCTAAAACTATATATTTTGTATTTCATTAGCGTTTTCTATCAGACTCAGTTTTTCAAGTAAGTGGATGGGGCTGATGCTGCTATAGACAAGCTGAGATGGTCATTGAAGGCAACAAAAAATGTGAATTAAAATTTTAAATTTAAAATATTTCTATTTTTCAGATATGCATGCAATCATAATCATAGGATTTTGAAACAATGCTTTTAACCTCCTACCCTCTTGTAAAAGATATAACAGATTTATTTATTAGATTTGTGCCTTTCTAACTCCAAGGCAAGCCATAGATTTTATGGCCTGTTTAAAAGCACAACAAACCTCTGTTCCAGTTTGAGGCTGTGTCCTCCAACTTCCTTCCTGTCCCTGACCTTAAGGGTCATGGAAGCATAATGAGTTCCTTCTCCTGTTTCTCCTTCTCCCCTCAGCTCTCTGGTCACTAAGTATCTTGCAAAATATCACATTCTCTGCATTGTTTCCCCTATGTTGCTTCAACATGACCCAGTGGGTGTGAGGTTTCCGCTCATGTGGATACGCAGGGATCAGAACAGGTATGACACTGACTTATGGTGGAGGGAAAATAGGAGGAGCTGCAGAAATACCACCGATTACCATCAACTGAACATGCAGCTCAGTATTTAGTCAAAACTCAGCACAAAAACAGCTATATATCATTGTCCCATGGGTTAATACACTGGACCCAGCAACAAAAACACGTCCCAAGATTGATACCATAATCTGCACAATCACCCAATATATTACACCTCCACATTTCTAATTCTCCTCCAAATATTATATCTAACACACAGT
Source organism: Cyprinodon variegatus (assembly GCF_000732505.1). Classification (NCBI taxonomy): domain Eukaryota; kingdom Metazoa; phylum Chordata; class Actinopteri; order Cyprinodontiformes; family Cyprinodontidae; genus Cyprinodon; species Cyprinodon variegatus. The sequence continues at coordinate 398,338 of NW_015151190.1, forward strand.
ACTTGGATTACTGTAGAGTTTTTTCTTCTGTATAAGAGACCACTGGGTGACAAAGAAAAGCTTTTCTTATTGCCAGGAAGTAGAAGGTATGAGATGAGATCAATAAGGTCTTTATTTGTCTGCTCATAGGCTGTGAGCATGCGCTCCGAATTGTTTTCCTGAGTCACTTTTGATTTAGCACATAATCTTTTTTAATGTGGGCAGTAAACCTTGTGCTCTAGCTTGAAAGAAAAACCCTTTGCAAAGGAAAAGTCAGCGCTCACAACATCAGGATTAGATAGATGGCGCCATTCATCATAAGCTTTTATTTTCTCTCACTGGAAAAAAGATCTAGAAATAAGTAAAAAATTCTTAAATTAAGTGTATTTACCCTTAATTTGAGTGAGTAAATGAGGTAGTTTGCCAGGAGAATGAGTAATTTTACTATTAAAATAAGATAATATGAACTTGAAATAAGACAATGCAATTGCGTTTTCCTATTTTAAATGTAAATGCTCTTGTTCCATTAGGAAAATGTCACTTTTACTTTCTCAATCCAAGAACAAATGCACTTATTTTAAGAAAAAAATGACTTATCTAGATTTCGTTTTTTTCAAGTGCTGGTTTACAGTTAAACAATAGCGTCCAATCATTCCAGTGAATAGGTGCTTTATGATTGTAAATTTGAATTAGAAACTTTTATTGACAGGGACACATGTATTCCTGATATATTTAGTTATTCTTTTCTTTATTAATCTAAAGTAATACACATTACTCCAGTTTTAAAATGCATCTGCATTTGCTCCCTGTGCAATTTAGGATTGATTTCAAGGAGCTTTTAGTGGTTAATAAATGCTTTAATGGTCTTGGGTCTTCTTATTTATCTGAGTAGCTTTCAAATTGAGATCTTATGGTAACAGCCTTTAAATTTTTCCCAAAGTTAGAACAACAACTCCTTTCATCACTAAGGTCCTCCTCTATGGAACAACCTACTAGGGAGCCCCAGGGCATCAGACACTTTTATTGTTTTTTAAATAAGAGGCTCAAGGCCTTCATTTTTAGCCTAGCTTTTGGATTTTAGTTGTTGTTCTATTTTATTTTATTTTGTGTAATCACTTAACATAGTATTTTGTGATTTCCTTTATTGTTTTATCCATGTTGCTTTTATCTATCTGCTTTTTTGTTTGGAACCTGTCCTACTATGATCTGCAGGGACCCTTCAGTAATGCCCTCTGTGACCATGTGTGGGCTCCTGCTGTAAAAAGATCCCCACAATATTGCTTCCTTACAGCAGCGTCAAGCCAAATGGTTATTAATTTCAATGTTTTTAGTTAAGAGACATCAGTTAAGGTGAGATATCATTTGTATGTGTGTCCTTTTGAGTGTTTGCGTCAGGTTGTGTGGAGATGGAAGCTGATTTAATGAAAAAATGTTAAAATACAAAATACAAAACTCATCAACAAGAAAAACTCAAGAACCAAAACCAAAAGAATGATGAGGATCCACCAAAGGGTTACTGAAAAGCAGGTGTAGCCTATATATGGGAGATGGAAATAATGTGAGGAGGTGTAGACAGAAGTAATTAGAAGGAGCTAAGGGAAAGCAGACTGGTACAAAGAGGCAACAGAGAGCAACTAAAAAATAAAACACTGCTTGAATATAACACAAAATAAAAAAAAAGATTGCAGAATAACATAAATCAAGTGTAAATGATAACTTAAAAATAATTTTAAACAGATGTCTACAGAGGGCACAAATTGACATAACATGACAAGTTGTGAGTGTGTACTTCTACTAGGGTGTGTGGAAGCTTGTCTTTATCTTGATTTGTTTTTACAACTATCTTCAGCACTATCAGTTATCCATGACATGATTTGATAGGATGTTTGATTGGACTTTAATGAAGAACAAGTTTTATCACATATTTGAATCTTAATTAGATTTAGTTTGGATCTTCTCTCTTTCACACAGGTGATCTCAGTAGGAACACAATTAGTAAATTAGCAGTCTTTGATCAAAGAATTTTTCAATGTGTATCTTTTTTTTGTGCAAAATAATTAGTTACATATTATGTACAATTTGTGAGCTTCGGCCTGTGAGAAGATGGAGTGTTGGTTTCTAACTCGAAACATTGACCCTCGGTGGTAACAACAGCTAAATGAGTGCATAAATGTGCTCATATGTTTTTTAGAATTTAAAATAATACCTCAATGGCATTTTTTGGCGTGACTTAGCATGCAGATTTTTTTCAATTGGGAGTATCTGTCTACTACTCCATAGTTGGAAATTTTTGTGAACATCTTACATCCACAGCCCTCCCTAGTTGGCCCACAGAGAATTTCAATTAGATTTGGTTGTAGACTCTGACTAGGCCTTTTTGAAAGTAACTGTCATGTTGATTTGAATGATTACTTGGACTTGATCTGATGATTACCAGGTGATAGTTGAAGGCAAAACTGGTATTTGCAACTTAACCACCGCCTTAATGAGAACCCCAGTTCAATGAGAAAAGTAGGCCCAGATTATAATGATGTCATCATTAAGTTTCACACAAGTTGAGTTTTTTTTTTTTTTTTTTATAATACTACTCTATGCTTAACCTTAAGGATTGTATCCAAAATATTTCTGTTTGGTCATTTTCCTTTCAGGAGTTAAACAAGTGTAATAAGGCAATAATAAGTGAATAAATCTTTGTTAAACATATGGGTTAATAGGTTTTCCTTTTTTTCCTCAAATAAAGTTCATAGCTTTGTTTGTAGTCAGTCACTTGAGAAGCTGCATTGCAAAGAAAACACTTAACATTCTGCTCTGTACATGCTGGGTGGTAAGAAAAACATGCATTTACAGCACTCATCATAACACATTGCTGTTTAAGATTTACAGTGAAGACAGAATTGTGGTTACTACAGCTAAACATTGCTAGAATGCCTGTGAATGTGTTCCTGACCCACTGATTTGTGTGTCTCAGAGAAACCTTTCAGTGTCCCGGTGACCTTGCAGACTTTCATTTACCAGCAGCACACTCATTATTCCTCAACAAAGTCCTTTTTAGGGAGGAAATATCTGCAACTACTTGCTGTGGCTGCACGACCTGATACAGCTGCCAAAGATTTGTGGCTTGGTTGAGAAAAGCGGCATTGTGTACTGCTGTGATGTTGAAGTACAGAGCGTTCTAATGATCCCTGTAACAGGACAGCAGTGGAAATCAAAGAGGAGCCGCACCACATGCTGAGATGTGACCAGGATTACGTTTCTGATGAATAGTTTAGAGCACCTGAAAATTATCAGTGGGCTTACAGTTTATTATTCACTGCACGTCATCAGGCATAAAATTATAAATTTTTTTGCCCTCCTTTTGCTGCTTAATCCATTAAGGCGTGAACTTCAATAGACCCCTGAAGGTTGCCACGAGATGTTGGCAGCAAATCATCTTTATTCTGACAATAATTAGGTGGAATCACTGTTGTCAAGCACATCCAACAAATATGTGATTTGACATGATGCTTAAACCAGAGACTCTTAAGCAAGCAAAAACCACGGACGCAGAAGCAGATTTAAGGATTTTATTCACTGGAGTGATGAAGGAGTTTGCTCCATTGACTTGGACAGAAACAGTGAAAGAGAGTCTGTGTTGTATGGATCCTTTTCTGGTGGATGGTGTGGTGTTAGACGTAGGGTGGACAGGCAGACTGATAGGTTCTGTAAGGAGTCAACCCGAGAGGAGACTGTTCTGGAAAAGCGAGGAGATGAGGGAAGCGGACTTGATCCAGGTGAGCTTCAGGTCTAGTTCTATGAAGGACAAGAGCAAGGATGAGGACACATCAGGAGCTTAGATCTCTACCTGAGCTTGACCTTTTTTACCACTTAGAGAGCGTAACCAACTGGCAGCTTGCTCCAGGTAACCTCTCCAATATAAAGGCCCCGCTGACTGCCAACAGGGAGTACCAGCTGGAACCATTCAGCCTGCCACCCTGTAAGTAAATAAAATCCCAAGACCATACATAATTAGAGTAATGGTGTCATGTCAAAACCTCAACCTGGTTGTGATGGTGATCAAGTTTTTTGCTCTCTGACAAGGGGGGGATTGTCTTACAGGGGGGTTAAAAACTTGCTTGCAAAGATTGGCTTGATTGTGCTATTAAAACATTAGTAGGTTATGTTTAAAATCCAACTTCCTTTGTTCTGTTATCAATAATTTCTTATAATTATTGAATACATTTAACTGTTTTAGTCTCTTTAATGACTCATTATTATTATTATTATTTTTTAATTTATGCCACTGCAAAGTCATTTTCGCTACATGTTTTAAAGTGTTTTTTCTTTTTATGTAGAGGTTTCTGAAATAAAAACAATTAATAAACTTGTCCTGCCTTGCCTCCAGCATCAACTTCATCAGTAGTTTGAACTACAGTAGCGTTTGATCCCCCCCTTCTTCATTCATCACTGTTCCTTCCTCAGAGCCCACTTGATAGATGCTAGCCACTGCAGAGAGGGAGCATTCCTGCAGAGCTGCAGTTATGGAGATGTTCTGACCCAGTCATCCAAACATTGCAATTTGGCTTTCCTCAGTCTCTATCAGAACCTTATGCTTTCCGTTTTTTCCAGCTTCAAAACATCCACTTTCTGACCAAAACTCTCACTTGGTAACTGATTTGATTCAATTAAATTACATTTAGTTTAATTCACCTCACCTGTCAGTGGTCATATAGACAGATCGATGCATAACTTTCTATATAAAGGAGGCTGCTGTTTGCCTTAAGTGCTTCTCTATAGAGGAGATCAAAAAGCTTAATCAAAAGCAGACCTCAGACCAAGACCAAACTTTTCCTCTTGTCTCAGAGAAATCCAGTCTATTCTCGGTTTTTTGTCTGTCATTTGTACCTCATCATTCACCTCAGCTGGTTCAATATGTAGCTCTGGCACAAGTGTTCCTGATAATAAAAAAAAAAAGGAGAGGACCGGAAGCTAGAAGAAATATCCTTTCAAATATGCCTCTTTTTTTGTCTCCTTCTCTCTAGGATTGGGCTCCATCCCAGCCCAACCTCTGAGCTTTTATTCCCATCCTACATAACAAGCTGAGCCCTCTATGGAGAGCAGGAAGCTGGATCGGGAACCTGCTGTCTCCCAGCCAAGGCCAGTGGGTATGAGATTTCTGCCCAGAAGAGGGTGGCCATTTTCCCGACTGTGAGCCAGAGTCAAACTGACAGCCATGTTCAAATAACCCAAGGGAAATTACAGAGTCTGAAAACACTGAGCACAAAGAAGCAGAAATAGTCAAAGTAGCAAAGAGTGGAAGAGCAAATACAGATTAAATTGGTCACTGTCCAGAAATTGAACCTGAAGAATCTTTGTTTTGCCAAATTTTAAGAAGTTTTACAGTTGTTCCCTTTAATGCTTATTTTTGATTTGATCTTTTTCTGTTTTGTTTCAGAAAAAAAAAAAAAAAAGAGATAGGAGACTTGGGCTTAATCCATGCAGCAAACTGAAAAGGTTCACTCTAAATATTCCTAATTGCTACCAAAAAATTTTTTCTTGATTCCCTAAACATTTAGTTCAGACTGGTCTGAAAAATAAAATAAAACCAGTCATAAATCTGTGTGGCTGATTATAAGCCAACAGAAAAAGACACACAATTTTTCTTCTAAACTATAACTCATTGAAAAAAAAGGAGTGTTATGTGCGCTCAGATATAGACAGCTAAATGAAGTAACCTATGCTTGAGCTGGTTTCATATAATTGAAAACACTCTGTTCTCCTGCATTCTTGTGGCTGGGATGAGGCTTGTTTTTAAGAAGTTAACCTCTCTTTTTTAGACCCGTGTGGGTGTGTCACATGTGAATTATGGTGAAAAAATAAGATTGTACATTTTTTAGTCCAATCCCAGGCCTTAAATGTTTTTAGGATGTTGTTAACCGCATTGCTGCTGCAGACATTCTCATACACTATTTTCAATGCTAAGAAATTAGCTTTAAAGACATGTAGAGAGAGAAAGATATGCATTTGATCCAAACTGTTCCAAGAAAACATAAGAAACTCCAAATATGAGTAAATACTGAAGTGTTGTTTATGATATTTTATGATATTTTGACACATTTAAAAAAATATTTATGTTTCAAGTCAGTTAAGGTTACAATAATATTTATTTTTACCTATACTAAATGGCAAAATAATAAAAAAATGTATTACTCTGTAACTGTGATCAATATTTAACATCAGTTAGAAACGAGGAAAAGAGAATAGTGGCTTCTATTTTTGTTCTGTGTTTTACTGTTATTACCTCTGTTGATATCAGTCTACAGAAGCAAATCTTACGTGACATAATGGTTCTACTACAACCATCCACCTGAAATTGAATATTTATGTCTAAATATGTCTGCACTCATAGATGGTACATATTTCCCGTCTGTTAATTGACAAACAAAAACTATAATTAAATCAATTTTCTAGAGTATTGTTAGTAAAATTAAACTTGAGAAATTTTACAGTTAAAATCACATATATATATATCATATATATATATATATATATATATATATTTTTTTTTTTATTTTCATTTCTAACTGAGCTTTGACTCTGCCACAAAAGCTTAACAGCTGAACCAGTAAAAGAAGAAGATGAAGAGTCATTATTTATCCTGAATTACTTTTTTTAGGCTCTGTTTTAAGGATAAAACCTGTTTCCGAGTCAAGATTGTTATTCTTTTGATTGCCCGTGATTTATGTAAAGATCAGGTGTTGTTTCAGAGGAAAGAACACTTTATTATATCATCCATAGGTTATCTTCCAAGTAATAACAATGTTAAATTAAAATCTATTTATATAAAGTTATGTGTCTAAAGTGTGTACAGGATGTTCAGTTGAATTAAGATCTTTAATTTGAAAACAAGAAAACAAAAATGTGAATCATTATTAAACACGACATACACAAAAAAAGTAATAGAAAGACCAATACATCTTTCCCTCAATTTTACAGTGTATACATCCTGCTCTTCAGTCAAAATGTAGAATCTATATATGTCCTCTTTTAAAAATATTTGTATTCTTAATTTGCACTTTCATTGTGTTTCTCTAAGTGTTTAGTGTACAGTTTTATATAAACTCTATAAAAAAAATATGCATTCTATGCTCTTCTTTTAAACAGCAGATGATCCACTCGGCCCTCTATCAGTGTCTCTCCTAGACATTTGAGCAGGTGATTAGGGATACGCTCTACTTTATCTTCTCGACTAACTCAAAGCTCATCTGCTCAGCCTTTTTTCTCTCCCAGATGAAGCCACTGCAGGAGTAGGAGCTACTTCTCCATCTAACCCTGTACTGTTCTCTAAGTGGTGCTCTGCTATATTTGTATTGATGCTTTGTCCACTCAAACGTCCCAGATATAGCACTTTCTAACCAGTTCATATAGTAAACTCAACTTGAGAGAATTGATCAATTAGGATCAATACGATTGCATGTGCACAGTTAAAATCTGTGTTTTTGTGTATATTGAGTTTGTAAAGAGCTGTATAAAGAGCTGTAAATAGTGCTATATAAATAAAACTGAATTGACATCACAGCTTTCCAAATATTTTGTTTCTTTTATAATACTTCCATCCCTTTTTAACCTGCCTCTTAGGATGCCATCAGCCCATTAGGTAATTTAATGGTTGATATAAGAAATGGGTGCTTTAACAGCCGTGAGGAAAGAAGCGGATTTCGAGATGCTTTAAACATGGTCTGTGAACCGCTACTCTCCCCGATGGGAGCGTGGAAGAGTTAGGGTGTCCATGGGGTGTGGACTACTTATGCTCATGTAGGCAGGCGTCTTTACGCAGTGAGGATCCTATGATCCTCTAGGTAGTTTCCTCTCAGCCACAGTGCATTTTAGTGCCATGCAGTGCAGCAATGAGTCACAGTGGACACCACTGACCTCATATCAGAGGATCCTCAGAAAGAACAATCTCTGGTGAGAATTACTTTAATGGGAAAGGTTAAAGGCTGCTGACTCTTTCCACTTGATTGTTATGCTCTGTCCTGGATGCTTTTTCTTTTTTTCTGGTATTAAGAAACAGCAAAGATAATGAGGGAGGAAAATTAACATCAACTACAGATCTGGCTAACTACAGCATTTGGGGGTTAATAAACATAAAATTATTGATAAAATACTTTTTTTTTTAACATGGTGTGTGGTGCATGACTGCAATCAAAAATTGCTGTTTAGTCCACAAAGTGATGCAGCCATATCTCTTTATTTAGGACGCTCTTCTGTCCTACTTGAAAATGACAAATTTACAATTATTTAATAATTTGTGTTTATCTAATGAAGTAAACAAAAATCTGTAAACCTTGTCTTTTCTCCTGCCTCTGCCTTCTCCTGTTACAGCCAAACCTTTATGTCCAGTGAAAAATGACAATCAATCTGCTGTCCCCTTCATGGTCTTGCTTACCACAGAGCTATAATCACCTTTGACTGAATGATCCCAGGGAGAAGTGCAAGCTGAGGGTAAAGTGTCCCGACTGTCTTAACGTATGTCGGACAAAGATATTAAAGGAACCAGGCTTCATATTTATCTGCACACAGAATAACTGCTGGAACTCTGTACTCAAATATAACGGAATGAAAACTCTTGCAAACTATTTTGGCAGATAGATGTGAAAATCTGTGTGCATTTTGTGCTGAAATTTGGCATAATAAAGATTTAAAATTTATATATTATGTATCGACATGAGCTCCAATATATGATAAATCCCTCATAGCTCTTTTTAAATTGATTCAAGCAGATATAAAGTGGGACTTTCCTCGGCAAAATCTCTGACTTCGATGTAAATAAGTGCCAAAGTTTTAAAACAGATTAATCTACCTCTCTGGAATATTGTAACACGTCCATAATGACCATTTCTAAATGTCAAAGATTACACAGATCAAATGCATAATTCAACATATGAATAGATCTATTATGTCAAACATTTTGTACTTGTGAGTGCCAAAAAACAAAAATCAATCTGTTTCTGTTGTAGACATCAATGCCTTGGATAAAAGTCTTTTCTTTTTTCTTTTACAGTGCGTGAGTAACCGTAAAAACATAATTTCAGAGTAAGACAGAAGTGAATCATGAATCATTTTCTCCAATGATGGATGGGTGTCTGTGGGAGCTGGGATTAGGCTCTCTGATGTGGAATATCTTTCAAGACCTCATGTTCTTTGTTTCCTACTAGCATTTCAAAGCTCCTTACCCCGAGAGCAAGACATCCTTGAAGGAGATCAGGCTTCATGAGGACTTCCGACAACCTTACCACCAAACCTGCCCACCATGGAGGACTTTATAAAACCATACATGTAAAAAACAAATAGCTAACTTTAACTTCTAAATTACACTTTTAACTGTTTAGATCAAAAGTCGAAGTCTGATAAACCATCTCACTCATCACCAAGAAGATTACTGCTCCTTAGTGAAAACAGATGGTTTGTTTGTTCCACTTTTCCAAACGTTATGGTCGTATAACCTCAGCATGGACAAATATTTACTGACAGCGCTCCCACTCAGACTCCCAGTATAAACTCACTGTGACGCAAATCACCACTTCAGCAAAGAACACGGAGACTGAGCCGCTGATGTTTCTGGGGAAGGCCCACTTCATAACAGGCTTAATGGAGAGTTACACTGACAGATTTATTATGTCCATTCATCTATCCAGAAAAGATAAAAAAACATATGACAGCAATATTTAGTAGATTACCATCTCAGTTCAAAGTTATTCAACCTTTAGATATCTAACTAATGATAATATTCAACTTTTTATGAAGGTAGGTGGTTTGTCACTGTGGCCCATTTTGTTGACAGGATGAAATTAGTAATAGTAAGATGGTAAAATAATGCTCCATACACATATTGTCAGTGCCATGCTAATTATTTTACTTCGAAGTAGTAAAATTTGAATCATTTGGAGCAGAGAGGTGGTGTCATTATTGCCTTATATAAGAAAGGTAGTGGTTTCACTTCGCTTTTGGATAATAAGTCTGTCTTCCTTGTGCAAACGTGGCTTTTATTCTTTATACTTACTAGATACTAGAGAACTGGGTTGAAAAAATACAATCTTTGTTTTTAACCCCGCAGCCTAGAGTCTTAAAAGCTGATATATCATTTATATCAGCAACACTTGCTGAGGATATGTTTAGACATTATGCTTCAGTTATTTCCATTAGTATCCTGATGATTCCTCTGCTGCTAGGATCAGCAGTCAAATAATGTTCTCATTCCACAATGATCCTCCTAAATGCCCATAATTGTTGCCTATAGAGAGGATAAGCAGTACCAGAGTGCTCTTTCTTTTTTTTTTCAAACATCTTGAGGGTTCAAGAAGTAATAATTTACTAAGAGATAAAACTGCAATTTCATTTAGAGACTGTTTCTAGCAAGACGCTTTTCTACTGTAATTGGTTAATGACTTAATCTTAAGAGCTCATTCCTGAGTCTGTTCTTCCAAAAAAAAAAACACAGGGATGTAATGAAGGGGGTTGTCTCTGCTTCAAATCAGCCTGCACAGCAATGCTCTGCATAAACACACATACATATATTTATCCACAGACACATCGGTCATATGGCACAGTAATAGCTGCCACCTACACGCTTTGTTTTGATGTTTGCTTTCAGCCTTAGATGTACAACATCAGCAGTAAAATGTGGACTTCATAGAGACTCAGAGGTTCAGCTTTGAACGCTTTATGGGAAAAACCAGATGAGATGAAGGCTGTGGTGGAAGCTACAAAGTTTAGGTTTCCCAGGGGCCGTAAACCTATAGAAGTACTTCCTGGGGTGTTTTCTTTTGTTCTTTTCTAATTTGGCACAGCTGCTTTTAGTCAGGTATGAGAGAGGTGGTAGTCTGTGCATCATCAGGTCATAAAACGTTATTAGATGTAATACTTTTCCTCAGAAAACTTATCATACCAGTATGAGTACGTATCCCACCTCACTGAGGTTCAGTGGAGAGTAGTTTACATGTGTAAAAATGATTAAAAATAAAAGAGTAAAGCTTTTATTTTTAAGTTGTCCCCGTGCCAACATTTACATGTGGTGGATGTTTTCCTGTAAAATAAAAAGAAAAACATCCTGTCACTGGGCACGTTATCTGAAAGTAAGCAAATCTTATGTTCACCAAAATACAAGATGACACAAAGTATCCTTGTAAAGCAGTCTTACCTTCCACTCCGCCTCACAGCTTATTCAGAGGCGGCAGAAAGTAGTCGGATAGAATTAAAGTTGCTGCCTGAAAGCAGCTAGCTGCAGAGAAAAGCTCCCAGTAATGTTCATTTATAGTCCTGGAGAGAGGTTCAAGCCTTGACGTGAGTCTGGCTTTAAGATCTTTGATGAGACTTCAAAGAGGTTCTTTAAAACGTGGTGAATGAGAACATTATATGACTTCCCTTCCTCTACCCCGAAATAAAGCAAAGATTTTAACGATGAAGACATAACAACCTCGGTGGTTTGGTAAATCTGTTTCAATTTTGGACATCTTACTTAACGTCCCTTTCATTCATCTTTATTGAAATCTTCATTTTTTTTAACTGTTAACATATGGTGAGAAGAATTTTTTTCAGCTTGCTATGTTTTTAATCTCACAGCTGTAGCTGATTTTAGTTTTTTTTGGACTACCATCCTCCACGTATGGACTGTGGATCTCTGTTGGCTCTGAATGTACTTTAAAAATAGGGCTAATGCCAATTAGGTAGGTTTACAAGAAAAGGAACCAATTCTGTTCTCATATATTCCTCTGTTTCTCTGGCTGATCGCAAATGTCTCAAGGCTGGAATCAGGAGAACAATAAAAGAAATTAAAGGCAAATTTGCAGATAATAAAACAAGCCAGGGGGCTTGTATTATAACATATTAGGAAGACACTCCTTGTGATGTGTCTAGTGTTTGAGGATCTGATACTTTGCTCAAACAGAATCTGGCAAAGCAGCTGGCTGCTCAGCAATGTCATTAGGCTCATTAATCAACTACCTGCAGTAATGTGATGGTTGATGGTAACATGAAGAGAGCATGTAAATGGCAAAGAGAAATCCTGTGTTCATGTGCTTAGACACCGCTGTGTGTTGGCCCACCTGGGCATGTTCCTGTGTCAAGATTTAACTTTCACTCATTATAGATGACCCTAAAGCCGCTTGGCGCAGTGTGACTCTGCACATACTTGGCATGACTAGCCAGGAAGGGAGAGCCGCGCTCGCCACCTCCAGGCAGATGGGGATTCTGTTAACATCTGTGTCAGAACGCCCCTGCTGTTAAATACATTTTCCTCCAAAGCACGAGACATGGCTGTGTTCAGGAGCGTTAACATGCCATCGGATCAGGCTGTTTCTGTGAATGTCATTAGCTTTCCTCTTTGAAATATGCAAGCCAGGAGGAAGCAGGTCCAGCCTTTTAAAAGCAGGTGTGTGCTGGTTTGGTTTCGTACATGAAACAGTTACAGTTTGTACTAATGACTGCAATATTCCCCTTCTCCTTGTTATGCTCATGAAATCAATCATGAGAGTAAACTAAGCTGCAGGTAGCGTTTAATGTTTCTTATTCATGAATCTTGTCCTGAGGTTGTAATAAAACAGAATTTTACACAGCGGCGCACTGTCAGCCATTTACAATGCAAAATATAAAACAACCTTTAATTGCAAGATAATGAGCCTGGTGAGAGCATATTCATCTAAGGCCCAATGTATTTTTTCTAAGGAAAACTGCATTTAACAGGAAATGCCCCAAAGGGACTGACCTTATGAACCAACAACAACTTTCCTTTCCTTTTTCACACATATGGTATGTGTAGACAGCTTATATCCCTTGACTAACAGAACAATTCATTTGAAACCAGGTTTTTGTATTTACCCCAGTTATCCATCCATCCATCCATCTTCTGACACGCTTAATCCCAAGAGGGGTCGCAAGGGGTGCTGGCGCCTATCCACTGGCTATCTTTATTTTTTTTCTAAATGTTACTGTCAAAAAACAAAAACAAAATTGATATGGCACTAGATGTAGCTTTGCAAATCCAATAAAATCCTTGAGTTTAATCAAGAAGTCTGTCAAGAACAAGTAGATCAAACTTCAGCTCAGAGTCAGAGATGGCAATCTTTCCCTCACTCTGCATCACACAAGGTGAGCATTGCACTGTGAATCCATAATAGAGCAGGAGATGTGGGCTCACTCAGCCAGTGTGAGCCCACAATACTTCCTTGCAGAGAAAGAAAAGAAGGGATTGTGGAATTAACAGTTCTTCATCTATCAAACAGTGGACCACATCTGAATAGAAACCCCAGGCAAAAAGCTTTGGAAGGCCTCCATTAGTTTTTCCATGAGAACTATGACAGACATTTAAATGAGGTGGTCAAAGAAAACCTGTAAGGTTATATAATATGAAAATGGGAAAAGGAAAGACGTGAACGGAATGGAGCACATTAATACTTATGTGTTTTTCTGTTGCTAGGGAGAGAAAAACACCTGTAGGGTCTTTAAATTGTCTTTATGTTAATACAATAAATTTAAAGGAGGACTGTTTTTTCATGGTGTCGACTTTATAGGTAATAATTATAAATACTTAATAAGCCCTTAAGTTGATTAACTCCAGTAGTAAAAGGAAACTTTCCTTTTCCAATGAAGCAAAATTTATTTCCAGCCACATTACTGTACTGTGCCTGCAATGTAGATGGAATAATAATAGCCAGAAAAATAGATTTTTGTGGATGAATTAATGCATAAATGAGAACAGCTTCTATTTAGAGTTACTAAGCAATGCTGATTGCAGTGATCTGGAAATGCTATGGAGACCTAATGGTCAGCCAGTTGAACACTTCAGGATTTATGGCTCAGTGAGAGGTTAACGAATATCAGTAAATACCAACAATATCAACTCTTTTGATCAGAGTTGTAATGGTTCCATCACAGTTGTAAGTTGCTGCGCTGCATCGTTAATTTGGTTTATGTTCATTTTTTTGATGGAAGTTACATGTGTATCCAAGTTTTAATTGTCTTGCAGCAACTTAATATTATCTGCAGTCTGATGCAGACTGATCATATTAATAAGGGCATCCAGGCAGCAGTGCTCTCATAGTTTACTGTAATATCTCAACTTGATTGATAAAGTCACCTAATGATTTCCTGGTATGTAAAAGTATCTTAAGGCAGAGAATCGATACATTTTTTTATTATGTTCAACAAAGGTTTATGCTGGTAAGAGTAGACATGAACCAGATAGTTGTTAACAGCCGTAATTAATTAATTGATTAATAAAACAAACCCAAGTGACCTGGCCAAGCGGAGCATCTATAATGTTTAATATGGGCAAACTCGTCGTGTTTAGGCTAAAGCTTTTTTTATTCAGATATTTTCCAATCATTCATTGATTATTTTGGATCTTTAATAAACTGGTGGCTTCATGAAGCTTTGTTCATTTTTTTTACCCATATTTAACATTATTACCATACCTATAATTCATGAAAAGATCTCAAATTCTATATGTACCATGGATTGTTTTTTTTTCTATATTTCCTGGTCTTGTCTACCCAGCTACCCTTTTCTTTTTTTTTCTACAATGGAGTTATGCCCACTAACCTTCACCTGTTTAATATTTGTAATGAGCCTGAATGACGTGGGTCAGAACAATGATTCATGGAGTCTGATCAGCTCATAGCCAGTCATCATCCTGGGTCAGGAAACATTAATAATCCCTGAAAACGTGCTCCCACCTGATTCTTATTTTTTCTAAGTCTCTGGCATAGTTAAATCTTCCATCAACCACCACTGTGCATGGCTGACTTTGGTGGTATTAAGTGTTTACAGCAATTTAAATCCTCAAACTATAGTATATTGATCTGTGGTAAGACTTTATCACTGAGAAGAGGAATTTGATGGTAAGGAAATGTGTTTGGGTTTTTTTAAAATGTTTTTTGTGACAGGACCCATTTGTACCAACATGTATCACACTGGGGTTTCAGATGATGGAATTTGGCTTCAGTTTAGCCTCAGTCACCATTTGCCCCCTCTCCAAAATGTATACTGGTACGGATGGGTCAGAGTTTGCATGAGGGGCCATGCAGTTTTACGGCAAGTTTGTTTTTGATAAATCAGAACTTTTGAAAGAAAGTTGGCACTCACAATTTTCAGGCCCTGTTTTGTGCAAACACAGGCATTATAAATTAGACCCAGGATTTGAATTCTTTCTTCAACTATTTTGTGTGCCACAAAGGTCAGACTTTTGGACTTGATGGTTGTCTTGTGAACAGATTCTCTCACCAGGGGTCTCAATTTTGATATGTGTACCACCTCTATTTAAATAATTAATTAATAATTATCATTCAGTCAGTTATGTCCCTCCTCATTTGGAAATAAATGCCTAGTAGAGAAAACATTTTCTCACTAAAGACACTTTTAGCAGAGCAGCAGTCATATTACCAACCTCCTGTGTAAGTGTTGTGTTTTCCTCTTCCAGAACATTGCACATATGAAACAGATTTGTGTGAGGAAATGGAGACAGTCTGTTCGCCATCAACACCCTTTGAAACGTTCCGACTGCTGTCTGAGTCAGTATATCAAAAATATTACTGTCACTATGATTTCATTGTGGTTGTTTTTATTTCTTAATTATAATTTGGAGATTAAAAAAGGGATTTAACTCTGGGTCTCTGGATACTTTCTGGTTCATAACTTTGGCTGTTATAAGTTCTCATTTGTGTATATCTTTACAAAATTGTATATTTCTAGATTTTCATTGTGGTTTGTTCATCAAGTTTTTCCAGAACCTTTTAAAGGTCCCCTTGTCATTTTTCAAGCCATTCACTTTTACACAGAGCACATCTTTTGAATACACTTCTTCATGCTGTTTGATCTCTACTGTAGTGATTCTCTATGAAATCCATTTAAAATATAAGGCAAAGCTACTGTTGCCATGCAGCCAGCTGTAAATCATACTGCCTGCAGGTTTTACCCCTGTTTCTCTTAGCTGCTTTGCTCCACCCTATGCTCATTATCTCCCATCAGATCCACCTGTTCCTGCTAACAGTTACTGTATGCCCAGCCTTTGGTGCCAGATTATTTGAGCTTCTAGTGGGTCTAATTCTAGCATTTCTGTATGTGCTTAGTTCTGTCTGATCCTGACCTGTTTCTGCCCCTGGACTTCTTGGTTTTAGCCGCCCCTGTTCTGCTCTGTTTTTTTTTCCTGTCACGTTTTCTGGACTATTACCTGGATTCTGCTGGTTGCCTACCTTTCTTCTGACTATGGCTTGGATTTGCTCCTCTGGATTTGTCGGTTCCTCTGCGTGTTCTGGCTGCTGCTGGTCACTGCTCCTCTTCTCTTCTGGTATCGGCTCAGTTTAAAAATACGGAGTTCAGCTCCCCTGGTTTTCAACCATTCTTCTGAGCTAGGACTGAACTTTGACCGGTTGGTGACTTCATGCTCATTGTCGTTTCAGTTCTGAAATCACTGACCTGGGTCTCTGCCCCCACAGCGTTTCCAATGAGCCCGCTGGGCCCAGCTGACGAGCAGCCGCATACAGTTTTCAATGAACACTCTTTAATTTTCAACGCCTGTCTTATCTGAATGTGGGTCCTACGTTCTGAGCCTTCTGACAGAGCGTTAGATTAATTGGCTTCTCTAAATTCTCCTTAGGTGTGAGTGTGTGCATGAATGCTTGTTTGTACTGGTTGTCTCTGTTTTGCCCTGCGACAAACTGGTGACCAGTCCAGGGTGTACGCCGCCTCTCGCCCATTGACAGCTGGGATAAGCGTAATGAAAAATGGATGGATGGATGGGAGATGACTAGAAACATGGAAAACAGCTGAGTGTAATCAACAGAAAAACAAGCAGGTGCTATTAATTGAGTTGTACATTAAGGACAGGTAGAAAATTCAGATTTCAATACATTTGTTAGGACAAATGCACAAAAAATACACACTGATCTGAACCAAACTTGCTTCGAATTCTAAAAAAACATGTTTTTACTGATAGTATATACAGACAGAAGGGTAAAAAAGTAAATTCAAACATTACAATTTCTAAAAAGTAAATATCTGATCATCATTGTACCATCCTTCATTCATCTTCACCTCCTTTTGTTTGGGAGTTTTGGAGCAGTAGTGGATGGGGGAGTACTTTTTTCATCATAATCTGCAGTTGACTCAAGCTGTTGGCTGGTTGATCTCTGTAGTCGTCTGACAGATGATTGACAAGAACAAATACTCAGCCAAAAACGGCATTGTTCTCTGAAGGAAAATCTCCTGGGAACCCCCTTGGCAGACATCCCTCAACAAGTCCTCACAAACACAGACAGGATTGTCCACTATTACTTAGTATTCATTTCTTCTTCTGCATGATTGTCTGGCCGTGGGAGGCCATTGTTTAGTTTGTGTACTGTTTGGTTTTAGACGTTGTGTAAAGTGACAGTTGTTGTCAGTGAAGCAGACAGAAAGTTTAAATTAGGTTAAAAAATACAGGTAGGCAAGAAAAGAAAAACAATGTATGCTGCTAGAGAAAATTTTTTTCCCATTTTAATATATAAAAATATATATTTTTTGGTCTGTTTTTGTAAATATGCAGAAATGTAATTTACTATTTTACCAGCAGATGGCACAGAGAAGTCTTTGGTGTGTTCTTTTTAAAATTCCTCTTTATTTAGAGATATGCAAAGCAGTTAGTAGAAGAAGGATGTAGGCATGGAAGGTGATTTAAATATGCAAAAACTCTGTGGTGCAAGCTTAGAATTCTAATCTACATGTTCATAAATTACAGTTGACATGGTTGACTACATGCTGTGTCGGAGCTTTTACTCCTTGTAGTACAATGTGGAAAATGGATAAATAATCATTTAAAATTGTTTAACCATTTATTATACTCAGTGAAACTGTGTCATAGACTTTTTATATAGATTGGAGTAGTAGTTTCAGTTGTTTTTGTCTAGCAACTGATGTAAACAACTGTCAGTATGAAGTGATTCTAACTAACTAACTTACTAACTAACTAAGCTCTTAGTTGTAGAAATGAAAGACAAGGAAATATTTATGGCTAGAGACGAGAGTTCATGCATGTTCATTAACCAACAACCACCTTTAATCAGATTATTCCAATATCCGAAACCGCTTTACATGCTTTGCACAAATATATTTAAATGTAAACATAACATCAGTTCATCTTTCTAACACAGGGAATACTACTACTACTATTTGTAATAACATTATCAATATATAATGCCTTTGGTGGTGCAGTGGGTAGCGTGCACAACGCATGTATGGAGGCCTTAGTCCTCGACGTGGGCGACCTGTGTTTGAATCCGGCTTGCGGTCCTTTCTCGCATGTCTCTTCCTCTCTCTCATACTCCTTTTCCTGTCAGCCTACTGTCAAAAAATTAGATTGATTATCAACTTTGAATGGGTGCTCATAGAGCACTGCAATTTCTTTTGCAGATGTTAAGTTGGCTGTTTAATAAAAAAAAAAGAATATATAAAAATATGTTGTTGTTATATATATATATATGCAAACAAGAAGTACAAAGCTTGTGTAAGAGCAACTTAAATATTTTCCTCCATGCATTTTCATCATGACTTGATGTCTCCAAATTAATGCTTTTAACTTTAAAGACAGTTATTCAGCTTTTGTTATCAGAGTTACACTTATCATCTAATTCAAATATTAAGATGAAATATGTCTTTAACTAGTTTATAGGACTAGCTGAAAAAAGAACAGATAGATGGCTTTTCTAGAGACGCCTCAAAGCACTTTAAACTATAGTATAAAGTGCACTAATGCTCACACATTCTTACATCAATGCACAAATTGGTATGCAACATGCGGTACTTGAAAGGGTTCATATATCAATGTGTCGGAGTAAACAGTGTTAGGGGAAGATGGAATTAAAATCTTGACCCTTCAGTTGCAAAACAACTTTTATACCCACTCGTTCTCAGCCTGTTCCATTTAGATAATATCCCAGCTTTTTGTTGATTGTCCTCAACTGGATACATATCACATCATTTAAGCTCCTGGAATCTTTTTTTTTTTTTTGCAGCTGGATTATGTTGTTTCTTCTCCTCAGTGACATTTTCCCTTTGGGTATAAACCGTTGGTTATTGGTTCTCAAATAATTTAAGGTGTATAGCTACAAGTTGAACGCCACAGCTACAAGGTAATTAAATTAATTTTTTTTCTTTTTACTTGAATCTGAAAAATAAAATGCAGAAAGGAATCCCTTTCTCAGCTATATCCTTTTGTGTCAACTTTTAAAATCATAGCCAAAAGTAAGTATTTATATACAAAACGGTTGTTGATATACTAAATATAATTTTCAGGAGAAGCAATAGTTTTATTCTGCACTACTATAGACATTTTTTCCACAATGTCTGTTTTTTCTTCTTAATCCGTCCTTTTGGGGAGAAAGCGGTTGCTATTATATTTTAATTTTTACTTTAAGCCGGCCAAACACTTGACAAATTTTTTCCCCTTTTCGCGCCAATTCTCCAGTCATACAAGAATTTTTCGATCGGGCCGAGGTTCAGCCTCATTCTGCGCCCTGGGTAGTGTAGTATACAGGGGGCAATGAGGGGCAATTAGCCTCTCACAATTTGTAAGGTCGGGAAAAAATCAAATATGGTTGAAATTCAGCTGGCCGTCTTAAGGTGTACGTGGGCAAATCCTGCTGTTTACGCTGGGCTAGGAGTGTCTACTAGCTGATTTACCAGAACTTCAAGCACTGCACATGTGCAAACAAGGGAGTTCTTCTTCTTCCAGATTGACGAGTCTGACCTGCGCCATCTCTCTCAGCTGAGTCCGACGTGTTTTATACGTGCAGTGTGAGCAGGCAAATTGCATGAAGGCATTGGGCCGTACAGTGCAAGGACATGCATCGTGATTTGTGAACTTTTAAACCCTGTGGCTTTGTTGTACAGTTTGAGCTGTAGCTGTGTGCAAGAATTGAAAATATCTGATCATTGACAAATTCCAAACCTGGATATCCTAAACCCATGGAACTGAAATAATTGTGCTTGTTGTTGTCATGACCACTGTGTTTGATAATCTACATTTATTCTTATAGACGGGCATCCCATTTTGGATCTGTGAGTGAGGTACATTTATATATATTCTGTCACTTATACATCAGATGATCCGAAGTGTTTCACAGAAACACAATGGACGGATAAAAAGAAAATAATAAAGCATAAAAGCAATGCAGAAAATGAAATACTTCGAAATACAGTTATTAAAAATATAAAAGTCAGAGGTGTTCCTAATAGTTCATTAGTTAGATGTTTTAATCATAAGGTGCTGTAAATGAAAAGAGAAAAGTGCTTTAATTCTGATTGAAAGGAGTCATCAGTTTCTGCACATTTAATTGAGTTTGATTCAGAGCTGAGGAACATAGAACCTGAATGCCTGACCTGGTCGCAGCAGTCCACGGCAGACAAACACGAATCATGACCCTAGGGCAGCCAGACGCCCCACAGAGAGGTAGATCATCAGTGATGCACAGGAGCAGTTGCCCCCAGGCCAATATGGCACAAGGGAACTAAGGACTAAGGGAACTAAGGACTAAGCCACATTGCAATCTGTGGCTACCAGGCCAACACGCCTCACTGGCACCAGCCCAGACCAGGAGCCAAAAACTCAAAAGGACCAAGGTATGGAGGGCATGTTATCATCCGCCTGGGGAGCTAGGCCCTGAGAAAAAAAGAGGAAAAGATGTAGATCAGTATTTATAATCTAATCACTATGATAACTTATAAGTTACTACAACAATTACTTTCCCTTTGGGACTAATAAAGAATTTTTAAATTGAACTGAATCAATAAGCCTCATGGGAATACATATTTTTATGCATTATACAGTATATGTCTCTATGTGTTGAATAAAGGCAGAAGTTTGTTGGTTGTAAATGTAGGTTTTATCTTTTGTAGAAGAACCACTTACATGGCTTTGTAAACAGTCAACCATATGTTATGTAAGTTTGATTAATTTTTGGTCTTAGTCTTAGCTTGTTATAAAGAAAATAAAATCCAAACAAGAATTCTTAATTTCCTGATGCTTATACGTTTTAATACTTCTCATGAATCATTACAGCACTGCAGAGGAAATATTAAGTATCTCAGGATACTGCGCAACTGCGCAACAATTGTTTTACTCTGCTATTCTGGAACAGGATACTTAGCAGCAAAGGCCAGCAAGTAGCCTGGCAACCCTATTAGCATAATTGCATCATTAATTGTGAATCCTTTTCACTCTAAAAAATAGCAGCTGGTAGCGGCTGTAGCTTATAGAGAAGAAAAAAAGCTGCACACACACTGGTTTGTAATGAGCCAAAGAAATGCCTGCTGCCTCATTAGCACGAGATCCCTGCGGGCCCCTTTCACTGAATACAAGGGGGTCTTGGGACGGTGAATGACAAACCCAGGGCATTTTGTATAGTGGAGTCATTCAGGTGAAAGATATTACACTTTTCTTCCCACACTCAGTCACATAACTCGGCCTCAGTGCTTACCCCATGGGGACTCTCCGCAGTTGATTGTATCTCTCCAAGAAATGCAGCTACCAAACTTGTGGTGAAGGAGTATTCCCTTGGCGACGTTTCTTCTATAATGAGGACACTCTCCTGGCGTTCCTGGCTGTCTCTGCGGTAAAAGTGGACACAAGGAAGACTACATGAATAGGATGAATGCTTGAGTAATTAGAAGTGTTAGGGTGATCTAGAATTAGCAAAGGAATGACAAGTGCGAAAGCCCGATCTTTATTTTAACACTGAGAGAACCTTAGTGAGTGGGCAGAGCATGATTCACAGCAGGCAGTGTCAGCAGCAGGCTGAAAACAAAGCAGGACTTCTAACATAACTAATTTTGAGTTTACAGTTTTATTATACTATTGTGCACATGTTGCTATGTTGCTCTTCTTTGCAACACATATTCTACATATACATTTTTATCAACCTTGCAAGCGAGATATAAAAGACAAGACACAAAAAGTGATTTTGAGCCACAAAGTTTGAAATTAAAATTTGTTGTTATAATTTAAAAAATTGGTTATAAAAATGTATCAATATATATATTTCTGGATACAGACATCGGTCAATACTTTGAATCAAAACAGATCCATTATTTCTATTTCTAGGTCAATGAAAAATAAATCAGATAAGGGATCCGCAGAGGTACCGAAGGAGAATCCATGCCGGGCTCAGGGGACAGATACAAGGTTGTTAGCAGGCAGAATCCATGAAACAGATCCTAAAACAGATCAGACAAACAGAGCAGAACTGGGTCAAACAAAATTTGGAAGTCCAGAGGCAGAAACTTGTCAGGATCAGGTAATCAGAAACACAGAGCAATGCTAGAGGTACTCTGACACACAGCTTGAATAATCTGGCACTGATGCTGGAAACAGGCAGGATAAATAGGAGTTGGAACAGGTGGATCAGATAAGGGCAGATGAAAACTGGGTGGAGCTATGCAGGTGGAAGGAATGAACCAATAATCCAGTCTTAAGTGCCAAGATCATGACACAAAATGTGATTTAATGGTCCTGGTGTTTTCATCACGTCACTTTGTTTTTATAATTTGATTATTTTGGGTGGTGATTAAGTTTTAATATGTAACTTTCAGTCACACCTTTCTTTTTAGTTCTTTTATCTAGCTTGGGTTTTTTGTCCAATAATTGGGGTATATCCTTTTTTTACTTTGTCAGTTTTTGATCCAGCAGATCCTTTTTTGTCAGTGTTTTTAAGTTTCTACCCACCTGAGATCTATGTCCCACAGGATGCCAATGAGGAAGATAATCTTTCTGGTGTCATCAAAAAATAAATAAATAAATAAGAATTAGTGCCTGGAGAGATGGAAAAAACACAAGCATGGAACATCAAAGAATGCAGGAACCATACATTTTTAGGTCTGATTGAGACTCTTGGAGTGAAACAATCTGGCATCTGCCTCAGGGAATGTGCAACTCTATAAGCTCCCCCTGATTGGATTTGACGAGCTCCAGCTGTGAGGAAGCCACTGCTGATCGAAACCTGCAATCAGAGGTAAAGTAACACAGTCACACCCCCCACCACACCCACACACTCACACAGTATCCAGGCTGGGAGAAAGGCTCTGGACTGCTGTGCTTAATCCAGACAGCCAGTCAGTACATGTATGTGAAGGAAACACACATTGGTGATGCTTGTCAAATTAGGAACACAGCCTTTAAGAAAAGGACTTCACAAAACCGTGTTTGTTAGACTCCAAGACTTGGGCTGTGCCTATACACCTGGTCATGCAAAGCCTTGTTAAAATATTGATAAAAAGCATCCTGCTTTCTTATCTTACCTTTTTCCTTACTGCCAGAACCATTCAGACAGCACGTTATGACCACTGCTGAAAAATGTAGGCTTCGGCTTAAGTGTCCTTTGCACTATTCAGAAGCAGCCTTTATTACTAACACTGCTTCATGCAAGCTCCAGTAGTTGTATACATTTCTGCTGCTATCCACACGATTTCTCTGTTTTTTGTAAATAGTCACAGTTTTTTTATGCATAGATATTACGTGCACCTCTTGTACACTTTCAAGTTGAGTGTGCCATGTGTAAAAATAATGTTCTCTGTATTACTTGTCAAAACTTGCCACTGATAAATCTGTAATTCCTCACTGTGGGGCAAGAATGGATACTGTACTTCAGTTCTATATTTTTATTGTACTGTATTTAAAACCTTTTTGATGGTGCAGTGTATTAATTAGTAAAATTCCTGCAGAGGAATGTTTAAAAGTAGGCAGTGATCTAACTAATATGCTCTCTCACTACTGACTGAAGGCTACAGCCAAGAAAAAGATCATCCAGTCTGACAAGGATTGGAGGTCTATCATACAGTATATAGGATACACTGTGGGACCGTCTCCTCTGTCACACTATGATGGATTCCCAGTTCCATGAAATGAAAATCGACTCTCCTGTAACATGTTCTTAACAAATGGGACACCCATCCCACTGGGAACTTTTTATGTGATAAGCTGCATTTATCTCCAAAAGTCTGTTCTTTGCAGAACATCTGTTAAAGCTGAGCACTAAAGCAGAACTTCATGCATTCCTCCCCCCCCTGTTGCAACAAACTTGACCTTTGGGATTACTGTAGAAAAAAAAAGAGTTTAAGTAGTAAAAGGAATTATCCAGAGAGAGGATGTTTGTGAGGAAACACAGATGGTGAGGCGTCAAATTCTTCATGATGTCAGTCGGGACAGAAAAGGGTGTTTAGCACATGAGGAGTGTCTATAAGCTAACATTTTTTATATTATGAGACGGCATTCATCTAGTGAGCTGTAATCTAGGTGCAAGTCTAACTCAATTATAAATTAAGCTTTATTTGAGGAGTGAAGCCAGTCCACTTTATTGTGATATCTCCGGTAAGGCCCCATTTGCTCTATATGTAGAAAACATTTAAAGAAGTTGTTGATTTGATTCAAATAAAAATGTAGTATATCTTTTTCATTAGAAGATAGATACAAAACCCTCTGCTTAAAGCTGTACTGAAGAGGGATGAATTCAATTGGAAGGTGGCATACTGTCTCGGGAAATCAGATCTAAAAAAAAAAAAAAAATCAAAGACCCCTTAATGCTGCCTAGAGCAGATGTGAATAAACAGGTGGAGAGGATAAGTAGATAAGGGAGAATGAGAGAAGAAGGCTAAAAACCTTGACAATTAGTACAACACAACATGCTATATACATAAACATTACCACCATTTGCCTGTAAACAGAGAGAAACTGGACTGAACAGAGAATAAGAAACACCTCAGTAGAGAAGTGTTCTCTTGTAAATTAATATTGATTTATGCATCCTTTTGTGGTTACGTGTTGTACTATCCCTACAGTTCTAGCTTAGTGTCTAAATCCATCCAGATAGTGGTTTTGTTCTAAGCCAACTCAGTGTCTTGGGTTTTTGAGTAATCAACACAAGGATTTGCAGCATATACATCCTATTGGTGTATTCACCAACCCCCAAAACCAGTTGGTATTTCGATTATATCTAGTTTGATTTTCACTTTTAATATCTTCCATATATTTTCCAAATGTATCTTTTTACCCTTTATCCTTTTATTAGTGGATCCTCTCAGAAGATGTGGTTCTAAATGCACACTTCCGCCAGCAAAGGGGACTGCTTTTGTTTTTATAACTGGAGTAACACATCCTCAATTTACAACTTCGCTGTACCAGGCTTCATTCCTCAACATAAACAGAATTAACATTGCTTATTTTAACAGGTTGTGTTAGGGAACAAATAGTTACTGTACCACATTAACTCCTGCAACCAACCAAAAAAAAAGTAAAACCAAACATATTTAGCAACACAATCCAGCCTGCTCCTATAGCAGCAGAGGAACCTTTTGTGTTGTTTTTCCCCATTTTGTAAAGTCAGTTCTAATTCAAGATCACCTTTCCCATGTGGTGTCCAGCCCTTGGTGTTAATAGGAAAGTCTCCCCAATATGGAGCACAGATGTTGATTTGAAGGGTCATTTGCTCTGGATGTTATATTAACACAAACGGTTTAGCTGAAAAACCCAGCCCTGATTTATGATCTCTGGGGAATTCCAGGAAATTGCGGTGAACATGTAATTGCAGGGGAACATTTTTATCACCTTGCAGGTCGTTGGACATCATTGCACAGCCAAGATCGCGGCATCCAATATGGCCTTACATTACAAATGGCTGCTGGTTGGTACTGATTCAGCAGCTATTAGTTCTTGTTGGGTCCATTTGAATAACCATGAGGAGCATTGTTTGATAAATAGTACACTGTTTCCATTGGTAATATAGGGGAGTAGAAAGGACAGAGCACTCATGCTTACCTAATTTCTTCTCCAACTTTTCATCACAAAGAACAATTTTTTGTGAGTCAAACCATATTTGGATTAATTTCACAGCAGTGGTTTTTCTGATGAAGTTGTTTATCCAGATTTGGGATGTTTTTGAGTGTGGATTTTAAGAGAATGTAAGCAATTATAGTTTAATTTATTTCTTGGAGTCATATCGGGACTTTACTGTCCCAAAAATATTTAGCAGAAGAAAGCACGTTATACTTTTCTGATTAACAATAAGCCTAAGTGACAGCTGATGTAAAAGTACCACAATGTTGTACAGAGGTTACGCCACAAATAGCTTAAGCTGTAACAGCATAGCAGAGCCAGATGTGATGCAATTTAATATCAAAGATTGTTTTGGGCTGTGGCTCTGCAAAATAGAGACAATGCAAAAGAATTGCTGATACAGACTGAAGTTATTAAAACATTGGCTCCTTTTCTATTACCCCTCACAAGCCACAGGCCATAATCTCAGCCAGTCAGTTGGTCACTTTCCAAAACTATTTTGTCTCAGAAAGTTTAAAGATAATTTAAAATGGGAAGTACACCTTGAAACGTCATCTGTAAATCTCCTGGGGATTAAAAGTTACTATAAATCAATATTTAGTTATTTAGTATAAACTTCTATTTTAAATTAATGTATGTAGGAATTACTATGAACAGTTTTGTTGCATTACATTAAGAAAGATATTTTAATGGATGTACTAATGATTAAACGGAGAAGGGCTGCAACTAACGATTATTTTGCAAATCGATTAATCTGTTATTTTTGATTAATCCACTAATAATCACATGATGAAAGTTTCCTTAATGAAGCCGTGTGTTTATAGTTGCATTGTGCTCTGCGCATGTGGGTTAGAATCCCATCCTTGTTAAAATGCTGCATTCTTAGATTAGCTGTGAACTCAAACTGATCTTTCTTATACATACAACTTCACATCTCCTGCAGCTACCTCATATCTGTACCTTGCCTTATGTTTCTCTCTACGAAGGTAATACTGTTAGAATGGGGGTAAATAAAGGTTTTGTTTTCCAATTTCTTTACTGACTTCTTGTCAGATTGGATTTCCCTACTTCAACTACTTATTTCTTTTTTCCCAGTAGAAATAGACTTTAATTTTCGACAGCCAGAGTACTCTCCATTTATTATTCCTAACACAAGCTCACCACCACACACCCAATTCCTTTTCAGTCGTTGCCTCCTGACTTGCTTAACGAAGCCGTGTGTTTATGGTTGGAAAGACCTTCTTGCATTTGTGAGAAATAGGTTGGCTATTAGAAAGAGACATCTTCTTTGTACGGCTCATCTGGCTTTTAAGCAGGAGGCCTTCTGTGTGGACAAAAGTGGAGTTGCAGTATGCTTTGGGCTCTAGCATTGAGTTTAATCACCTTTTACCTCTGCAGTTTCTCCTCTGGACTGAGTTCAGTGTAACGCCAAATATAGTATTTGTCATGCCACCGTGCATAGTTTGTTGGGTTACTTTGTTGATTGATGTGCAAAGGCTAAGAGGAGGTTTCATGCTTTTTCTGTTTATGGATTAAATTACCTGGGTTGGATCTAATCTTGCTTTAGGAATGGCGTACCACTTAATGTCTCTTGCTTTGTGAACTACGGAAGACTTAATCTATTCTTTGTAAGAACAATCTACTAAATGTTGTTGGTATAATTAATGTTAAAACCACACATTGTATGGCTAATTTTAATTATTAAGATGGTGAACGGGGAAAAAATGCAGGCATCAATGCATTTTCCTATCGCTAGGAAAGTCTTCCTTACCAGAAAATCATTAAGAACAAGTATTTCATAAAATGAAAGTAATGCAGCTGAACATAGGCATTTTGTATGAAACAGGTGTGAGCAAATGTGCCATTATGAAAACCTAATAGATTTGGAAATAATGTCTTGATTTGTAATTTCTTTGACTTTAAACCTCCAGAATTGACAATCAGCTCAAATAACCATGGAGTGCTGACTCTGCATGTGAAACACATTGAAAGCCTTAGATTAAATGAAAATAAAGTGTGTTGTGTCACCTACATAGTTGTTCATTGGAGAATGCAGGCATCAATCCCGCTATCTCTTGCACGCTAAGCAAGTGCTCTACCATTTGAGCTAATTCCCCCATATGATCGAACACAAAGAGGCCTCAAAAAACGACTTCTACTGATAAAGGGTGGAAGTCAGGTCTTCAGTCTTCTTTAATCGTTCTAGGGTCTCTCTTTGAGGTCCCCATGGCGAGAACAATGACGAGGTGGCCAAGATGTTAAGGCGATTGACTGCAAATGCATTGTGCTCTGCACATGTGGGTTAGAATCCCATCTTTGTTAAAATGCTGCAGTCTTAGATTAGCTGTGAACTCAAACTGATCTTTCTAATGCATACAACTTCACATCTCCTGCAGCTACCTCATATTTGTACCTTGCCTTATGTTTCTCTCTAAGGAGGTAATAGTGTTAGAATGGGGTAAATAAAGGTTTTGTTTTCCAATTTCTTTACTGACTTCTTGTCAGATTGGATTTCCCTACGTCAGCTGCCTATTTCTTTTATCCCAGTAGAAATAGACCTTAATTTTTGACAGCCAGAGTACTCTCCATTTATTATTCCAAACACAAGCTCACCACCACACACCCAGTTCCTTTTCAGTCGATGCCTCCTGACTTGCTTAACAAAGCCGTGTGTTTATGGTTGGAAAGCCCCACTT
>NW_015151191.1:0-21633 GCF_000732505.1 Cyprinodon variegatus
CGTAAATGTTGTTACAGTATTCGATGTATGCGTATGTCAAGTAGGTCAAATATTTTCAAGTTGAGTACACATTGAATCTAAGCCACCACATGGAAAAGCCAGGTTTTTCTACAAAGCTCAGCACATTTAGTGCTGAGAAGAGTCTTCGAAGACAGCACCTGAAATTGTTTACATCAAAGGCCGGTGAAAGATTTGGACACCAACAGCTGGTTAAGCCAGTGATTTGGCAGTGGATCCAAATCCTCTGCAAAATAAACAATCATGGTCCCAGTAACGACTCCTACACCACCAGCATTTTCATCTCATGGTGGGATCCTCTCAACCAACATTGGTGAATTTTCCTCAAGATCTCATCTCAAACCTTTTCTGTGTTTCTATGCAGTTCCAGGCTGAGATTCCTAAATAAAAATAATAATAAGCTAAAAGAGGATTTGATACAAATCTGACTGCCTTGTTCATTGGTTCTTGCAAGGTCCTTGCAAGGTCCTACCTTTTTAGATAGCATGCAATAGCTCTGTCAAAAGGACAACAAAGGGAAATGCCGCCTTCTGTTTTGTTTACAGAGCAGATAATAGAAAACTTGGACAGGAGGCATAAATAGACACATGAATGCACAGATGTTTTAAGCTCTGTGCTTTGAATTATTTCTATAAGACATTTGCTTCTGCTTTTGCTCTGCCTGTTACCATAAATCTTTTTGCCGAGACAGATTAAAGTTGATCGCATTCACTTCTGTGTTAATTGCAACCAATCATCTGAGTCATCTGCCTCACAGACAAGCTCTTACAGCATAATTTTGCTGACACGGGTCTCAAGAGCAAACAGGCTGCAGAAAAGAAACCTTACCTCATACACATGAAACACAAAAAAACTTTCCCATAGCTGATATATCCTAATATCAGCATAACCTTCAACAGAACAAGCGCTTTTCACACACTTTATCATCCATTATTATATGACAAGTAAAAGAGA
Organism: Cyprinodon variegatus; assembly: GCF_000732505.1. Classification (NCBI taxonomy): domain Eukaryota; kingdom Metazoa; phylum Chordata; class Actinopteri; order Cyprinodontiformes; family Cyprinodontidae; genus Cyprinodon; species Cyprinodon variegatus. Next base: position 973 of record NW_015151191.1, read on the forward strand.
GAGCTGTTGCATTACTAATACATGCAGAACATTACATCATGGCTGTTTGTATGCAATTACTGCACTTTCTTCACTAAAATTCTTACAAAATCTTAACAAAATGAATTGAGAAATGAAATGACCTAGTTTGGCATCTGAAAAGCAATAATTCCCCAACACAGCTGCAAAAATATGCATGTTGATTTTACTGTGCATACTAAATGATGGGAAAGTTTAAGAGAAGTTTAAAAGAATTTAGAGCAGTCAGACAAGGGCGCCACCTGTAGCTGCTGATAGTCTGGTTTCAACAATCCTTCTGGTTTAAATGATCCAGCAGGGGGCGATGTAGTACCTTCAAACTGAGAGAGTGTGGTGAACCACACAAGGGAATTCCTTGGAAAAGGGAAGAACAGTGATGAGAGTGAAAGTTAATTGACAATGTAAGTACTCTTTTTGCTGATAAGAAAAATATACTAAAGTGAAATTAAAACACACTTTTTTCCCCCCCCTGAGTTCGTTGTGTTTATCATTTTAATTCCAGAGCCTTTATTAAAAGTAGTAAAACTTACATCAGATACAACATTTGTATTCAGGCTGTCAATTCTCTCATTAAGAGGAACCAACTGTTCAAATTACTGCATATAGTGGAATTGTGTCTACATTTCATTACAGGTGCTTTGATGTTTTATCACTGAGTTTTTATGCTACACACTACTGGATTAATTTGGGTAAAAAAAGAATAAGAAAAGAAATTGAAGGACTGAAACCCTACACTGTTTGATAGATAGAAAAACTGAAGTTTAAAAACACTTTAATAGGGGTTTTATTTTCACTTTTCATCAAATATTTTATTTGCTTTTGCTTCCACCTGTCATAAGTTTAGGTTTTGAGCCAAGGTGTAGACAAATGCTAGGGAACCACATGTGTAATTAATTAGTTAAATAAACTATAAACAACTTGGCTGTTTCACCACACACTATCAGTTTAAAGGTACTACAGGATAAGGAGATAAAAAAAAACATGAAGGATATGGAGACAGTGGGAAAACAAGACAAAACCAAATAAAAAAAACTGATACAAAAAAGAAAATCAGATAGCTTGAATAACAAAGAAAAATGTTGCAGGCTATGAGCTAAATGAGAGGATGCAGTTGAGAATGTAGCAAGAACTTAAGGACATAAAAGGAAAATAAGGACATTGCTTAAACACAGGACCACAAAATGAAAGCCAAAACCTAACAGCCACAGATCATGCCCTTTCCTGCACAGCACCACATTGTTTAGCAGTTCTGATATGAAAACAAAAGGGGAACAATGTATGACTAGGCAATGGCAAAATGTCTATGACAAAGTGAGTCTATGTAAAAAACAATTCCATTCAGCAAAGAGTTCTGGGTAGAACAAAAAATGAAATACAAAAAACATATGGCCCTTTGATCTCTGAAAATATTGATTAGTACCTGTTAGATATCAGCTTTATATATTTGAAATACCCAGTCCTCATTAAACTCTCTGACATTTGTTTTGTCCCAATCTCTAGTTTGGAGCGAATATACAAGAAACTGACCATAGAAACTGTCTCTAACTTTAAAAAGATCATTCTTATAAAGCTCTGAATGTCCATTAGGGTTGATGTCCAAATGGAGTGTTAACTAAAACCCTAATTCAAAGCCTTTTCCAATAACTTTTCTTCTAGAATTGTCCTGTAGGTGGCTTTAGCATTTCCAAATCAACTCCAACATGTTTCTCGGATGAGCTGTGCTGAAGAAAGCAATTCCACACCATGATGCTGCCACCACCCTGTTTTCCAGGAGGTATGGTTGATGTATTCAAAGTAATGTGCTGTCCCTCTGAAACGAAGGCCACAAAGGTCAATTTTGGTTCCATCTGACCAGATTATCCTACATTTAACTTGCTGAGTACCCTGGATGGGTTGTTTTAAATATAGAAACAGAAATTCTCAAAAATGTCAAATTTGTGGAGTGACAACTTAAGGTTGGATTACCAACAGACTCCCCTTCCTGAACTATGGATGTCTACAGCTCAACAAGCATTACCAAGAGCCTTTTGACTGATTGTAAACTAATGCTATTCTCATTTGTTGTCGGGTAGACTGACATATCTGGGGTTTATTTCATGAAGCAGGTTTAACAAATTCAAATCCACAACTCTAAATCAATCTAGCCAAAAGTCGGGAACTCTGAGTGTTCGACTTCACAACGGCTGCTATCAGTTAGTTCAATCAATTTTACCTTGGTCCACTCAGAGTTAAGCGGGTGCGTAACAAGTATGAAAAGACATTATCGGCGGAGCACCGATTCGATGAGCCACCATGACAACAGGCAACAGATGGTGCCTATTTCAACCAATGAAACTAGAGATTTTAATGCAGAAATACAAGAAAAAAAAAATCATTAAAAAAGGAGGATGTGTTTTAAAGACAGCGCTACAGCTACAAAGGAGAGGAATGTGGCAGGGAGAAGATTGTCACTCAAGCTAATGCGTAGGTTTAAGTGGAGGCCGTTTTTACATTTATTAAAAGCACTCCATTCTGTTGTTCCATTTGTAGATCACTAAAATAAGATTCTGCCTGATCAAATTCACAGCCCTAGATCTAACTGTAATAATACATTTTCTAAATTACATTTTTGTAACTGAAATTGAATTTTAGAAAAAAAAATACTAGTAAGAATTAGGTTTTATATGTCTAGAAATGTTTACACATTTTAATTGGCTGTTCTGACATTTATCAGCTTGACTAAACATGTACTTACGATATCTGAAAAAACATTTTTTCATAGTTAAAATAATAGAAATGCTGACCTGTAATATTTGAAATATGGAGATCTGAAATGGATTTCTAGACATCCAGAGTGGTGGGGCAGGTGAGGATGTAAAATAAAAACGCTATTCTAAAATATAGAACCTGTGAATCATGGGTCTCTCCTCATGTTGATTCAGTCTTCCTTTATACAGTAAAGTGGATGTTTTTGTGGACAAATGGCCTTTATAAGCAGCTATCAGTCGCATAGAATGTTGTTATCATCGACTGAATCCTAAATCTAGTGATTTATTTTCCACTGCAGAATTAATTAATCTATTTAAATTGAACCTGAAAAGAATTTCAATAATTCTTTGTGTATACTGTAAATATAACTAAATGAAAATAAAAGGATCAGCATCTCGTTCATATTAAACAAACTAAAAACAAGTAATCTCATGCCCTGTCAATTGAGTTATGGAATCCTCTCCCTATAAATATTTAATCCTCTGTGGAAAAGTGCAGATCATTTTTTAATAAGATCCTGTCAAACATGTTTTTAAAACTTAATGTGTGCAACGGACCTAGTTGACGAATATATATATTTTTCATGAACACAATTACAACAAAAATCTGACTAAATCAGGAAATAAAACAGTATGATTGGCTGTAAGCAGGGCGGAGACAGATGACACTCCGAGTTTACTGAAGAAAACCTGCTACTGACCAGGTTAGCTCTAAGTAGAATGTTAATATGGTGACTGAAACAGAGGTTGAGGAAACTCTCCTTGTAATGCCTCTCACGGGTTTAAGGGTTGCTTATGTTTTTATAACTAATGATCACTACATGGTACTCTCAAAGCAGATAGGAAAGCTAATAAATAATTTAAAATCCTTTAAACCTCTTAGGGGCAGATGTTCCTTGTTTTGTATTGTCATTTTGTTTTTGTATGCACATATGTGTTAATTTACATGTGAAAGATACAATCATCACAGTGGTAACAAACCACAGAATCAAACAGGAAGCTAAGCCACTGATAGACTTAAGAGCGTCTTGTTAATTGTCATTTTAACTTACTGCCCCCACTTATGACAAAACAAAAAAAGTAGAGAGTAAAGCAGTATGAACAATAGGGGGAATACTTGGAAAGCTGAAGGGGGTCCATTCCATCACTTATGTATTTTGAACATGTCTCCAGATGGCCTGTGACAGAGAGGATTATCTGTTTACATGTTGCATATGCATAATTAATACTTTTTTCTTATCTTGAGCAAAACATGCGGTCCAGTTTGTATCTCAATTTGAGCAATAATCAAATGAGAGACATTTTTTTTGCATTCTCATTCCGAAAGTTTGATAAGAAACTGATGATTTTAATGACACATGCTACTTTTACAAACTAACTCTTAATATCTATATTGCACTTGTCTGTTACAACTTCAGTGTATTGTACACTTTCTAGGAGCTCTAAAGTAAGGCTTACAGTGATGCGCATCTCAGTGAATCTCATTAGCAGCTGTAGAAGGAGTTTAGTTAGGGGGGCTTACCTTACTGAGCCCGCTCCTTGAGGTTGACCAAGGTCAAAAAAGGTTTCTTACTGAGGCCGTGGTTAAAACTAATTGGAAATACTGCTGAGGTCTGTTGCTACCAGTAAATTTGTCTTAAGAAGGCATGTGTGCTTGCTGCATTTGCAAATATGACAAGCAAACCAAATTCTGCATGGTTGTTGTAGTGGACAACCAGGAACTCCAACAAGTTGCCCAACCTGTAGTTCCCAACTGGGGTATTTCATTGGGCATTTATGTTGTGGATCAGCAAAAAATATGTGCACAATTGTAGTTGTTCAAAAATTCCACTTTGTTTAAAAAGAAAAAAAAATCAAAAGTATGATAGTAAATTATAACAAGAAATGGCTGTAGACTTCAGCTTGCAGCATGAACAAGGGGAGCATTATTCATCAGCATTATCAGAAGCTGCAGATAAACAGCTTAGGTTGAATATGAAAGGACAATATAAGCGGTTGCCTTAAAGAAAAATCACATATTTATATAAGTTTGCCAAGAAGAAAGCTGTTTGAGAAAGTCATGACAGGAAGAACGTCATGACCAGTCCTACTTTAGGTTTTACACAAGCTACAAAGGAAACACATCAGAGAATGCTCTACCTAGATTAGATCAAAACTTAACTTTTTTTTTACATGTTTAAATGATAGATCTTGCCGAAACCTAACACTACATGTCAGCCGGGACATAACATCTCGACCATAAAGCATAGTGGTGACAGGAATTATTTTCTTTAGGAAGATTAATCCAGATGATGGAAAGAGGAATTGACTGTAATCCTAAAAGAAAATGTATTTATACTGTGGAAAATGTTCCACATTAGCAGGATAATAAGCACAAACAAAGTAAAGCTAAAATGGAATGGTTTAAATCAAATTGTAATCATGAATGGTTTAGAAAATATTCAGACGTAAATTCTATGAAACAAATATGCCAAAAATCTAAAAACTTAACATTCTTTCACAAACCTGGTAGAGACACTTAACAGTGTATGCAGTAAAATTTGGCTTTGTTGTTGTTTTTGAGATAACTGAAGAACTTAATCTGTGTTGCTGTTGTTGCCTAAGTATAAGCCTAACCGCTCACAGCACTTAGAAAACACAGGCCTCCAGTCGGGCTAACCTGAAAACCATCTGCCCAATTGCCGAGCCAAAGCAAACTCACAGAGTAATCTAGCTAACCAAACAGACAACACTCACAGTGTTGGGTAGCAACAAGGCATTAGCACCCAACAGGAAATGGCATGAACCTTTCTAATTCAAATACAACTGCCTTTCTCCTGTGTTTCTCCTGTTTATGAGATCTAATCTCTACCAAATGAACATAACTGCTTAAGCTGTGCATTTTACATTGCAGCCGATTAGCAAATTAGCTGTCAATTTCTGTTTCTACCAATCTCATTTTGACTGGTTCAGAGTGAAAGTATTAAAAGGCCTACAGCAACTTTGTATCTGACTGATATATGGTACTGTGACAGTATGTATGTATAGTGTCAGCTAGCATCTTAAATGTGTCAAATAAGAACTTGCTGCAACGTGTTGCATCACTCTGCGTGTGAAACACTGAACTGTTTTTTCTGGGGGGTTTTTTCTTTTTTTTTTCAGACATAAATGTCTTAGCAAATAAGATCCACTTACCAGAATAAGAATATTGTACAAAATTTGTATATTAAGCCGGTAAAAAAAATTCCCAGTTATGTTTTTAACTGAAAAAGTGGAAGTGCTTGTTATGAAAAATGCCCTCCGGAAAAATTCACATTCTCTTTTCTTGGTATGGTCTCTAACAATATATGCAATTCTTGTCATAAGGTCGTCTTTAGCCTAATTTTCAAGCTATTTTGTATTAGGAGATATAAAATCAAAGAAGTGTATTTCACTGAATATGGAGAAGGTGCAAACTATATCAGGCCTTTTTCACGAAATATTTCAGACATTAGGCAGCCTCTTATTGGAAAGATATGCACGTTTGGTTTTCATTTGGGTATTAAGACTTATTCATTTTATTTAACCTTTATTTTACCAGGTAGTCCCTTGAGATAAAATCTCTTTTTCAAGGGAGACCTGACCTTATGGTATTCCATCATTTTCGTCATTTGTAGTTGCCGTGTTTAAGATGCTTTTGTCTTTACTTTTTCAAACCATATTGCACTGTTTCATAGGTTTTCATCCTTGCGTTTTCCCTCTTTAATCCTTTTCCCCCTCAGCCACAGCATTCTGCTAATTAAAAGATTCCTTTCACATGTGTCTCCTAATTTAAACATTGAATAAAACTGTTTTTCCCCAATACTTAGGCCTTTAGCTTGCTGTCAGCATTTATCCGGCCACCAGTTTTGCTTCTTTTTCCTGGCCCCCTGTTATATCATGACATTTTCAATACTTGCCATGCCGCTTCCAAATGTCTATCTGCACTTTAGTCCTGCACATCCGAAAAGGACACATATTTTTCATATCTGGAATGACCTGAGGGCTTGTAAACTGTCTCAAATATACTGTATGAGGAAATACCAGACTGGTTGAAAGTACTATATCGATCATTTCTGAACCTGCACCTCCATTTTCAAAGGCCATAACATGTTATCAGCATTTGATGCCTCAGTTTGTCTTATTTCAAACACCACTGTTGCTCAAGAAGCTACTGAAAAAGTTTAGAGATCTAATCTATCTGGGCGTATTACACAACAAACTATCCAGTGCGAGAAGAAATAGTTTTATGTTTTAATCTTTAATCGTAAGGCCCTCGGTCATTTCTCCTTTACACCCACACACAAAAAAGTTTTTTTACTAGTTAACTATAATAGGGTAATGATAGCCTAATTTGGTAACTCCATGGCTTACCTTTAACCAATTGACCTCAACCATCCTCTTGCAACATCATTCTTTTCAGAAAACATATAAGATGACCAAAAATATGCATAAACCTTTTTAGACTACATATAGAGTGTTGTAGAATAGTATTTTCCACAAGTATTTGCGTAGTATCTTGTTACATTTAGATGAAATAGCTCTTACCAGAACATGTAGTAACATTTTTATCTGATAAAAATTTCACAATATTGATCTTTAGAATATTCATGCATGCATCAGTAGGAATCTGGCAGAAAATGAATACTAAAAGTCAGACAAATGCAGCTTTGTTCAGCTATAAAAAGAAATGATTTAATTCCTGAAGTACACCATGATCCATGTGGGCATGGACAGCATGCACAGCAATATAATAGAAATTTAGACATACCCGGTAAGTAAAAGTTTTTTAAGGAGGAGAGATAATTTAGGGTCAGAGGAAAGACAGTTGAAGCATGTTTGCCTAACGAGTTCATTATAATTTTAATGAACATTCACATGTAGTAATTGAAGGATTATATAGCATCCTACAGAAAAAGGATGGTGGGAGGACACTTGCCCTTTAACCAAAAGCAAAAAGGAAATTTAGAATCCGGAAGCCCAAAGCAAAAGGCTGACTCCGCAAATAATCAAGTCCAAGTCACCCTTTCTGCAAGCGAAAAGATATGCATATCTTAGATTGCATCTCCATGCTTGTTTTGGCTGACTGACAAAGGGTCTGCCTGAAAATCTCCATTCAATCCTCTGATGTCGTCAGACATCAAGAACCAAGCTGGTGTCATCCACTTGGAAAGTCAGAGGTCAGGTAGGAATCTTCTTCACTGTAAGTACCCAGGCACTAAGCCTGACACTGAGCCAGTGGGTGAATGAGGAGAGTGTTACTTGAGAATGGCCTGCTGTTCTTTGCTGTCCAAAAGAAATTCACTGTGCATTCTGGAAATCATGGTGCAAAACTGCATAAAATTAATATTTAAAGTTTGTCTTCAGAAGTGCATTCTTTATGATGTAGCTTCTGCTTAATGAAACTTACTAAGCAGAGAGCCTGGTACAACAAAGAGGAGAAAATAGCTGCCCTACACTTCACAGAATAAACAAATATAGTCGTAACAGACATTAGCTACGGTAAACTTGACCTACATGCCTCAAGACTCATGGATTATACATGAGTCATGGCATTATGGCTCAGATGCTGAGTGGATGAACTTTGTTCAGACTATACATTCCTTTGAAAATTCAGTAAACACATATGAAAAATAATTCTTTGCAGTTATAGTTTTTGCATGCACAAATTGCAAACAACAACCCTTGAAACTGCAAACTTCAACGTGCATACATCTGTGTGCATATCTGTTTCTGCATATACTTTGTGTCACTGCGCATAAAGGGTAATCCGCAATAATCTTGTTAATGGGCTCGTCTGCAGTGACGCAAATATACTCACCAAGCTCTGCACTGATGGATTCTGCATGACAACCGAACCGCATAGACTTTGACCCATCCACTAACATACTAATGGGCTGCTTATTGGACTTGCAGTGTCTGAGAAGTTGATTGCAACCCTATAATCTTTTATGAGATACTTAAATTTAGGTATCAAATCAGAAGATTTTCTCAGTTGGGCTCATTTGGGTGCATATATCAGTTTTATTGCAAGATTTCCAGTAAGTTTAATGCTTATCTGCACAGTAACTCCTGTTGTTCCACTAAATCCATGGTTTAACAACGGCACACCAATGGTAGTTGGGCTAAATATAGCGGTAGTGAGGGAGAAAAAGTGGTACAGATATTTATAAAGTAGATATGAAACAGATAATTTACCTTGTCACATTTATAACTTTTTTTCATCAAAAACTCAAAAAGAAGTACAGTTAAAAAAAACCTTGATAATTCCTGGACCAAATTGAAGTAGGCAGCTGTTACCTTCGACAGGTGGTTGTGGCTCTTTACTCTGCCTTCCATTTAACCCTAAGGTCAAACTTTAAATTAGCAAACAATGTCAAACCAGACTGTGTCTCCTTTTTAAGTAAAGAAAATGTTATCACAGTTACTTTAATTTGTGGTGCAACTCACTAACACTATATTTTCTTTGCCTATTTTAATAATAACAATAATACATTGGATTTGTAACGCACTTTATATTTATAAAAATGCCAAAGTGCTACATAGTAAATCAGGTTAAAAAAATTGATAATTTAACAAAGACAATAAGTAAAAGGGCAAGAGTTCTATTAAAAATTCTTCTAAAAAAGTTAGTTTTAAGGCCATGTTTAAAAGCATCTACAGTCTGTGGGGTTCTCATGTGGTCCAGGAGAGCATTCCTCAACCTGGGAGCACCTTAGAAAAAAGCCCCATCTCCCATTGTACAGAGCTTCGTCCTTGGTGGTTTCAGCAGATAGGTTGACAATTGTGCACTGACTATAGAATCATGTTCACTAATAGAGCTTGCAGAGATTTCTCTAAACATGAAACTCTTAAAGCCTTAGGTAAACCAGATCTAATTTGGCAGCTGATTTAAAGGAAAATCAGATCATAAAGAGTCAATTCCATTGGGTTAAATTCAATGGGGCCAGGCAGACCACTGACATTCCTTCCCAACAGTGTCTGTGCACTTCATATAGAGGAATACCTCAGGTCTATCTCTATTGGAACTATACAGCAATTTATTAGTCATAAAGGGAGAGAAATACAGTGGCAGGTTAAAATGCATCATTCTTGAGGAAAATGCAAAGTAAAATAACTGAATTGCAAGGTAGATTATGTAATTTCTGGCCGGTTTCATCTCCATATGGATTTTTTAATGTAGTTCAATATTAAACCTGGACAGAAAACAGATAGGAAAGTACAGCATCACTCAAGCAGCAACTGCAGCCTTGTTTTAAGTGACCTGCCTGTTTATGCTGGCAAAATTATGAAGACTCTCACTATAGAATATCATATCTTGTGTGATGGACACCCCATACACAGCCAGAGGGTCAGAAAAAGGTTTGAAGCGTAAAGTCTTGGAGCCAAGCGGTATGATCATTTTCTTACAGGAATTTCAACTGCATTTACTCATCTTCAATTCAAAATACTTAGATTGTTAGTTTTGCACCACACAGGCATCTTGCAATACATTGTTTCAGATGAGAGAATTCGTTAGTTTGTGAAAGCACAAAAAGTAAAGGGATACCAAGGGTGGTGCCAAAAGAAGAACTTGCCCAAGGTGCCTTTTACAAGCATTTCCCTAAACAAATGATTCGGCTGTTCTAAGATTGTATGTTTAACAGTACGGTGAAACACTTATTACTCCATATGACGTTGCTTGTAAAACAAAAATGCTTTAATAACCTCTAGATTACATGTAGTCTATAAAAATGACTATTTAGGACTAATTTGACTTTTTGTTTTGTTAAAAATACACTTCCCTTTTTTGTTTCAAATTTTTTAACAAACGTTTTAGTGCTAATGTAGCTGCATAAAACTGCGCTTATTGGCTCTTGTAATTTCCAGTCTCAAATATTAGTAACATGTAAGCTGCAGAAAATAGCCACATAAAACATAAATACTCTTACAATGAGAACTGAAACTATACATCAGTGAAATCTGTCCTAATTATGACGCACAGTGTAGGTGAAAAAGTGTGCACCAGTTGTCAACTGATTTTTAATAAAGAAATGACATCAAAGGTGGGCAATGGCCCAACATTTTCAAAGTTCTCCAAAGTTAGGCTAAACTTCAACAAGTTTCTTTTTGCTGTGGTCCACAGCCAAGCGTCACTATCTCGATGCCTCAGACACGCCTCGATCTTCGAACTCGCAGAGGAAAGCTATTAGTAGGTGTGAGCTGTCAATCAGAGCGCCCCGCCCCGGTGCTCCGCTCACGGGAAGCACAGTGTGTTTGGCAGCCTCCACAGCAGCTGTGCAGCGCGACGTTTAGGGGCATCATGCAGGACCATCAAACGACAAAAGGGCCAAAATGTAATGGATAAACAGCCTTGCACCGCTTGCTGAAAGTAGGTGTGTTTTGGATTCTTGAAGAAAAAAAAAAACTATGCGTAAAGTTTCAGCCGCGCATAACGGAGGTTCAGCAAGCTGTGCGTAAAAGTCAGACAGTGAGGACAGAAGTAAAACTTCGGGGGATTTCTTCTATAAGATGGATGTGAAAGGCTGAACAGGGAAGAAGAAAATAACTATTATTTATCTGAGCGTTAATGTTGCTTTACGGGAGTCGCGCCTTGAATCTGTCTGGTGCGCAAACTAAAAAAGTGGGACAAGCTCCTTCTGCCATGCGTCTGTTATGATCGAGGTTCTCTGATGCCACTTCTCCAGCGGAGACTGGATCCACATTTCACCGTTCACACCCTGCAGTCTACCTCTTATCATCAACTTTATTCCGGACATGGAGGAAAGCGTTGAGCGCGCGACGGGCAACAGCTGTCAAGACGCGGAGAGCGTTAACCTCAGCGTACTCAACTGGGAGCAAGTGCAACGTCTGGACGCCATCCTCACGGGCTCCATACCCATCCACGGCCGATGGAGCTTCCCCACGCTGGAGGTGAAGCCACGGGATATCGTCAATGTGGTCCGCAGCCGCATGGAGGAGAAACGGATCCACGTCCGGGAAGTGCGCCTGAACGGATCCGCGGCCAGCTACGTCTTGCATGAAGACAGCGGTCTGGGATGGAAAGATCTGGACTTAATATTCTGCGCGGACCTGAAGGGAGAGTTTGAGTTTCAGTTGGTGAAAGAGTTGGTGCTAGACTCTCTTCTAGACTTCCTGCCTGAAGGGGTTAATAAAGAGAAGATCACACCTCTGACCTTAAAGGTAATCCCAATCCAGCTAAATCAAAACTTTTGTCTTACATTTTTCTCTCTTATAAATGAACCCAAATGACTATTTAGAACCTGAACGTTTCTGAATGAATACATATTAATTGTGTTAAAGAAAACCTAATGGGTTGTTGCTGGCCTGAGGAAGCCTGCAGATTTTGAAAAGGGGTTTGTTTCCAGTTCAGACAGGATCCTGTCTAATCCAATTGGAGTCAGAGGTGCATTAATCATTTGGCCCTCAGTTACCTGGATACCAAGGTCTACCCAGGCTACTAATGGCCCACCAACAGATGTGATCATCAAAACATAATGACCAAGATTTTTATCTACTCAAAGAGAATTAATGTGGAGTTGCTGAAGCTGTAAACCAACCAAAAGTTTATCCAATTTATATTACTGATGAAAAAATTCTGAATGAAAACCATGAACCATTTAATCCAATAGGATGCAATAGTAACCACTAAACAATACAATTTAGCAATAGCTGAAACTAAACTACAGGTGGGAAGCCAAGTGCATGAAATGAGAATGGGCTATTAGGCCTCAGGGAGGGATTGAAAAAGGAGGGTCTCTTTATTGTTTTGCACGCCAGAGAACATTTAAGGAAACTAGTCAATTGGTTATACATATGGTGGATAACTTAAAAAAAACTTTGGTCTGTTGGAGATTCTTACTATACTCTTACGAAAAATATAATGGTATTGTGATAGTTATGCAAAAGCAGAAAAGAACAATGTGTTACATTATGGCATTGCTTTTACCAAGCAAATTATTATTATTATTTTTTTTTTTTTAAATTGCAAAAATAACATTTGTTATTACTGTTTTTCACCAAATTACGCAAAATTAAATACAGGGCTGCAACTAATAATTATTTTGCAAATCGAATAATCTGTCGATTATTTTTTTTCTATGAATCGATTAATAATCAAATAGCCAAAGGTTCCTCAAAGAATATTTCTTACGAAGTTAAACCAGGTGAAACCTCAAATTTTCCCTTTAATGAGTTTTGAATAGAGCACATTGACACATGGAAACATTTTTAAAATCTTAAATGCAAAATGTTTGTATATTTTTTTGTACAATTTTTGTATAATTGCTGCCATAAATGAGTCGCTCTATCAGCTAAAGACATGTTTTAAAGTCTCTATAATCCAGTTAACAATTAATCAATTACTAAATAAGTTGATGATTATTTTAATAATCAATTAATCACGATTAATCTTATTAATCCCTTCAGCCCTAATCATATCTATTGTAGCCTCACAAGTGTATATTTACAACACCTTGTCTTTAATCAGGGGGATTTTTGCAGCTAACGGTTAACAACTATAATTCCAAGTAGCCTAGTTTGCCTCTCTCAATATTTAATATGACTTTACTGGTCAGCTACCTGACCGTCAGTGCCCAGCAACAAGTGACGAAGGGGAAATGTGCTTTATTCTAGGCTCCATAGTTGGAGAAAACAATGCCCACTTATTTAAGGACCTTAAACCAGAACATGTTTTAAACACTAACTTTTTAAACATTTATACCTCGATATTGGTAACCAATGATTAATATTAAGTTACCAACATATAAGGGTTTTCTCTACCTACACCTTTGAGCCTGCCACATGTTCTATTTCTAACTTATAAAAAATATTCAGATCCATCTTCTCTGTAGGTTAACAGCTGATTTGTTCCATTCTCTTTGTGTCCAGGAAGCTTATGTGCAGAAGATGGTGAAGGTTTGCAATGACTCAGACCGCTGGAGTCTTATCTCCCTCTCCAACAACCATGGCAAAAATGTGGAGCTGAAGTTCGTGGACTCTCTTCGACGGCAGTTTGAGTTCAGCGTTGACTCCTTCCAGATCCGCCTTGACTCCCTTCTTCTCTTCTATGAGTGCTCCGAACACCCGATGGCTGCCAACTTCCACCCCACGATCATTGGCGAGAGCGTCTATGGAGATTTTCCAACCGCCCTCGATCACCTTCGCAAGCGACTCATCTGCACTCGAAGCCCTGAAGAGATCCGTGGCGGGGGTTTGCTCAAGTACTGCCACCTGTTGGTGCGAGGTTTCCGTGCGGCGTCTGACACAGAGATGAAACTTTTGCAGCGGTACATGTGCTCACGCTTCTTCATAGATTTCCCTGATGTGGGCGAGCAGCGCAGAAAGTTGGAGTCCTATCTGCAGAACCACTTTGTAGACCTGGAGGAGAGGAAGTATGACTATTTGGCCACGCTGTATGACGTGGTGCAGGAGAGCACGGTGTGCTTGATGGGACATGAGAGACGTCAGACTCTCAGCCTCATCTCGTCGCTGGCGCTTCGAGTCCTAGCTGAGCAGAACGCCATCCTCAGTGCTGCCAATGTCACATGCTTCTACCAGCCTGCTCCTTACGTTTCAGATGGAAACTTCAGCAACTATTATGTAGCGCAGGTTCAGCCTGTCTATTCTTGTCCACCTTCATCTCCTCAGCAGTACTTTACTCCTTTGCAGCATTCTTGGTATGCTGCCTGGATGCCCTGTAACTAAACTCTAAATATGCCCATTTATGTCTTTTGGAACTCATGTCAGCAAGAAAAGAATGACTCATCTTATTTTTTTTTTTTTTCAAATGGGAAGTTGAGGGAAATAAAGAGAAGTTGAGAAATGAATGAAAGAATTGGAAGAATAAGAAGGAGATCGGGTCAAGGAGTTTAGCCTGAAAGAAGCATTTTGCTGGGATTAGGTTTGAAGAAAGGAGACCCAATTGATTGGTTTGTAGATTCTGGAAATTAGATGTCTTCAGGGCAACAATGACATCCAGATTAAGATCATTTTCTACATGTCTTACAGCTTACAATAAGGTTTATAGAAATATGAACATTTGCATTAATGAAACAAAAAATATCCCTAATGAAAATGCGTATTGAATCACATGGTTTCTTCTGCTTTGTACATGTTTGAATGTGCATAAGAGTGTGTCTGTTTGTGTGAATATTTTCAGACAATGCAAAAAAGAGGAACTAGTTACTGTTTACAAATCCAAATATCTGCTTTAATACTAGAGTTCTTTTAAACTCTAAACAGTAAAAAGGAATAAGAAACAACAAAACAATGCATGTTTTATTTCTGTACAGGAATAACAATAAAGTGCCTAGACCAAGCTTAAAAGGAAAATTTGCTTTTTCAATCCATTATTATAGATAAGTATTTTATTTTTACACAATACTGAATGTATTTATGGAACTGAAAATGTTTTCCCCATGCTGAGTAAGGTCTCCTACACCCAGGGAGCAACCTCTTTTATTAAACAAGAGTAGTTTAAGGCTGAGCTTATCAGCACTTCTGCAGTACAACTGCGTTGTGATTACCAAAGAGGAAGTAACAACATAATCTCATTTTCTGTAGAAGCTGTGAAGGGGGATGGGTGGTGAGTTGAATCAAAATCGATGTAAAATATCTTTTAATCAAATAGCAGTTGGACAAAAATGAGTAAAGCTTATAAACGATTAGATGCATTAAAAAGAGACAATCATGGATTTTTTTTAAGGGGCAAGAAATGTTACAAGAAGAATTACGTGCCCATTTCATAATGGTTTCATCATTGCACTCATATGTACACTATACATTAAGGATGCATTTTGATACATAAACCACTGTGTTGGATTGTTTACATAAAAAGACATGAAAATGAATGTTTACATATGAAATGTCACTTGGATGTTCAAAATTAAAATAAAGAACAGCAATCAAGCAAAAGATATCAAACTTAACTCGCCTTCCATACATATTTAACATGATTCAAAGGGAATATATTAGAAAAATACACTGGAAAGTTATGAAAAAGATAAATTTCATATATTTTGGTCAAATTTAACAATTTATGGATGTGTGTCCCTCGCAATCATGTTTTCCGTGGTACGTTAACAGCGTAGACATGAAAAAAACGTTTTTCACATTATTCAGTGCAAAATGTTAAAACATTTAAAAGCTCCTCCGGAGACAGCAAAGTGCAAACAATTGCTTTCATTTAGCCCTATGCACCGTAATCTTTTAACCCATGATGCCTTGCATGAGTTTTGTTGGCTTCATTAACAGCATCCAGACTGTCTATTGTAGATATAATAGATATAAATATTAACAAATAATGGTCCATAAATCAAAATAAAATTTTATAATTTTTTCCAGTTTTAACTCCCCACGAAATATTTTGGATGATGACTATTAGGTATGGTCTCTGATTGTATATACTAGCATTATTAGCTGCTCTGTAAAACTGTTAGATTTGGAGGTTAAAATAAGATTTAATCCACTGACTGCAGGGACAATCCTATTTCCTTTTGGGTGCATGTTTAACACAAGGTAAAGCAGCTTGGTTAACAGTGCACCAAGCAGTAATGTTGGAATGTGGCCAGATTTAAAAAGGAATTGTCCGCAGGTGTCCCGATAATCAACATTGGAAAAATAAAAATTTTGTTTAACTGTAAACCAGTTACTTTAAAATACCAGCCCGCTACATAGAACTGACTATCAACGCTAACCATCCCATGGCATTTCCTTCTAACTTGATGAAAGTAAGTTAGGGATTTGTTCACACCACGAAAATCCTTTGGTCCACTTGTTTGATTTGATCACATGTGTGACAATCGTTGCTCCCATCGCCGAATAATCTCACCTGATCACATCTTCATTCCAGAAGACTCTAGTTGTTCCAAAAATAAATCAGATGAAATTAGTTAAAAAGGAGGTACAAAATGCCGCCTAACCTGTTAATGCACATAGGGGCTTTAGGATTTGAGTGCTTTAATGATGAGAACATGTTAAATGGCATAATGTATAATGTGACCATGAACCTGTGCTGAGTTTTAAGATACTTTCCCAGACAACTCCACTCAATCAGTATTAAAAAAAATTCTTATAAGCATTTAAAAATTAATACTTTCTATGTTTGGATCTCTATTTTGTACAGAATATGTCAGGGGTGGTGTAGTAGGCAGATTCAATGCATTATGATGTAATTGTATGAGTTCTATTTTGGCTGAAAAAGAGCGGCACACGTGGATGGAGAAGCTACTCTGTTTATGTGTGTCTGTGTGTGAGTCTGTGTGTGGGCTCTAAGGTGTTTCATGTTGATTTCTTTGCTCCGAAGAGATTGTTTCTTTGCGATTTTATCAATGATCCTGTTCAAGTGGGACGATGAGGATCTGACAGCTGTTTAAGTGTCAAGTTGATTGACTTGTTCATTAAAAGCAAAAACAGAAATCATAAATTGTTTGTTTCATCTTTACTGTTTTTTGTTTATTCATCAGATTTGGTTGCTGATAAAATGCAGCAAAGCCCACATTAGGTCAATGCTCTGAAGTTCCTGCAAAATCCTATCAGGGCATGACTTTCACTGCCAGCTAGTGACAGCTGAGTGTGAAGGATTTCCCCTCCACAAGACGTCATGGGCGAGCGTCAGCAGGCGTCATAGAGCGGTTTGCCAACTTCGTTAGCTCTAATTGAATCCTAAACAGCAGGTGGATGGCACGTTTATGCTAAGACCTTACTATCAGTGAAGCTTTCGCTCACAGAATTAAATGCTGGTCAGAGTGGAAGGGATCCAGGTCTACACCGTCTGATGCTTAGGCTTGGCTTGCAGATACCACTTTCCCTGATAATGCTGTGAAAAAAAAATCACTTAGTCTCTTATCCCCTGTATATATTAGGTCCTAGATTTTTTTTTTTTTTTCATGATGTGCATTTTTTAGCCTTACTTAATACCAATTAGTGTTTTATACCTACTTCATTTATTTAATATTTTCTGAGATATCAAAAGGCATTTTATACCATTTCCTGGTTGCCTGTCTAAAATAGTTCAATTTTGCCTTTCTTTATGTGGGGTTCTTCATTAGTTAAATCAGAGAAGATGAGCCACTGGGAGGAGACTAGAACCAGTATTATCTTGTGTTAAGAGGAAGAGAGTCTCTAAATATAACCCCCCCTCCTCAGCCAGTGTAAGTACATTAGCTCCTTTTTGAAAAAGCTGATTAGCTTCTCTCTACAACCATGCACTCATAACTTCAGCGTGGTTTCTATTGGGGTATTAACATGCTATTGTCCTATAACACAAACCTGTCTGACTCCTTTCTACCTTTCAGGAAGCCATCAGCTGAAAGGAGGAAAATAAAGGCAATCTGCCTATTTCCTTATCAAAGTCTTTAAGAAGAACTGACACAGAGGGATTGATATCTTCAGCTTGCTGCACAAAGTGAAGCACAAACCCCTTAACACAGTTAAACCCGGAAGACAGGAAGTGTGTTATTGTGGGGCTTTAATTTGAGAGTGTTAGGAAGTTGGCTTAGCTAGAGAAGTGTTTTGTGAAGTATTCGGAAATAGTACTGGTTAGAGAAAGTTTTTAGAAAAGAGCAGGGAGTTGGAGTAAAATAAGATGAGTAAAGAGTTTATGCAAAAATTTTCTTTTACTTTCTGTAATGTCTCATCCTCACACTTATGTTCAAATTGTATTTAAGATATGATTCCACGAGTATGTTTGACACATAGGATTATACCCAATCATCAAAGAGAATAGTCCTGCTAAAAGAGGACAGTCGTCTGATTCTGGTGACTGGAGTTCAGCAAAGGCCTGAAAATAAGCTATCAATGGAAATCATCTGTGATGAGGCATGGAAACCTCCAAAAACTGCAGGCCAGGGGCCCTCGAGGGCCGACTTTGGGTAGCCCTGATTTGGAGCAAGAAAAACATACCTAGCTTCTTATTGTTTGCCTTTAAAAAGTGTGTATATTCTATTAAAAACATATATTTACATATAATCTTTCTTTCTTAACCGTCTGTCTCATTTACCAGAATAAGTCTTACCACTAGATTTAAGCCAAAACTTTGACTGGCCCATTCTATCTAATAAGGTTTGATTTAAACCATAGGATTGATTGCTCTATTAGTGTGTTTTGCTTTACATTATAAAGAGCCTTTATTGCCCTTGGTCCTACTGAATGAATTTGAACTAGAGTAATTAAAGTTACACGAAGCTTACATTACACATACATAAGTTGTAAAAAAAAAAAAAAAATCCTACCCAAACAAAAGTTTCTAAATAGCAATCAAAAAATGTGTAATTGTCTTATTGCTTTAAAAAAAAAAAAACGTCATAAATAAAAATGAGAAGGACTGCATTTGTAAAATTCCATGGTAATTTAAAATTAAGATAAAAAAATATTACACAAATTGCAACCTACAGCGAATAAAAAAGGGAGCAGAAAAGATTATTGCACCTCTTGTTTACTTCTACTGTAGAAATACATATAGCAGATATTTCATTAAAGAAGCAGAAAAAACTAACAAGTGTATTTCATTAGCATTTTATTAAAAATAATTTTAGTTCATACTTAACATTAGACAATTGTGTTATGAAAAGCCTCTCTTAGGTTTCCTTCCAGAATTGCCTTGAATTTATCCCCAGTCATCTCTCTATAAACTCCGTCCAGTTTCAGTGTCACTGCTAAAAAGGCCATTCTCATATTATAATGCTGCCAGTGCAGATTATGCATTTTGGTAAATGTCACATGTTAGTTTCCTGATACAAGCACAGTTTTATATAAAGCTTAAGAGGTTCAGTTTTGGTCTCATCTAACCAAGGAACATTCTTATTCCAGTTTGCAATGTCCCCTACATGGCTTTTGGCAAACATTAATATTAATGGGACTTTTAAAGACTCTCTTCTTGCCAATCTTCCATAAAAGCCAGATGGAAACCTGAATAATACCCAGAAACATGGGATTCATTTTGGCATTAGATTTAACAAAAAAATCAAGTTGTGATCCTCCTTGACTGCCCTTCAACGAACCAGCCAAGATGGATCAGAGGTTTTTGGTGGAACCCAAGCAATAATTTGATGGAAATACCATGAGTGAAAAAGGAGTTGAGACATGGTGGAAAAGTAAAACACACTCCCCTGAGGAAAATGCAAGCTAAAATGATCAAATTACATGCAAACATGCTATTTCAAAATGGGGATTAAATAAACAGTGATCGTATTTGTGCAGCACGTGCATTATTGTGTTTACTCACAGACAGGCTTTAGTTTATGAATCTGTCTGGACTTTCAGTAAATAATGTCAAATCAATACTATTTTTGAAAAGCACTTGTTTTTTAAAGGCTGTTTCATGACAGTGTATGTAATGATTAGATGTTTTGACTATTGTTACAAATTGAATCAACTGCAATTTGTACAGTTTGCCAATTACTATTTTTACAAATACTTAAATACATAAAACACACACAGTAATTCTAAGTTCAGATGGCCCGTGATTGAAGTAGCAGAAGCAGCTGGTTTACATGCAAAGTCAATGGTTGATGCGAATCAAATGGTCCTGCAGCGCGTCTAGAGCAAAAGGAGCAGTACATCTTGACGCATCTGAGCAGCCAAAGCAGGGCCTCATGAGCTTCTGAGCATCTGAAGCGTGTGACGTGCTTTATAAGCAGTTGGGAAAAATTTACTTTTGCTGCCGACGCGCCACATCAACCAATCAGTGAAGCTGATCAGGGATCTGGGGAGTCATCGCTATGATCACTCCTCTGAAACTGTTTATTAATGCCTAAATTAACTTGAAATGTCGAAAACTGTCGGCAAAGTATGTTTTTATTATTCTGGTGCCTGCAGTTTTTACCACATAGATGAACAACCGACACAAACAGTAATGGAAATCCCCCAGCTGCCACTGGGGATTCCCAGTGACAGCCCA
>NW_015151191.1:23033-23853 GCF_000732505.1 Cyprinodon variegatus
GTACATCACTTCGACATCTCGTACCCAACCAGATGTGAACTGGTTGTGAGCCTCTAGACCCTTGTACGCTCTCATTTCCTCAAGAGTGTGCAGAGGGTTTTCACTGAAAACAAGGTAATGAACTATGTCACCGTGCTCTACATTTGGCCAATCGTCTGGATTAGTGCTAAACAAGGCACCGTGGAGGGCATAGGGGTCCATAGGGTTGATCACGGAACATTTCCTCAGATATGTTCCATGATCTGGTGGCTCTAGCGTACTGGCGTACTTATCCATTTGCGACATGATATATTTGATATACTATAATATGCCACCCAAGATGGCGGACCGGAAGCTGGCCAGTGACGTCACTGAAAACCCCCTATTAGGCAATGACGTCATTCAGCGACTTCTAGCGACTTATAGCACAGCCAATAGCTACTTTCCTTACTGAGGAGTTGGCAACACTGATTCTAAGGCAGGATCATAATCTTGATGAACTAACTGTACAGACGATGTTTTGATGTGTAGTTTCTCGCTTAAAAATATAACTACTTTTTACCTACTTATCACAGCAAATATAGCAAAGCCACCCTCTGCCATTGAACACAGGAGCAGCAGAAGCATAACACTTATCTGTACACACTTTAAGAAACGCGCTTCAGCAGCATCAATGATATTCTTGTGGTGCATCTGACCTTAATATGTGTAAGCATCAAAAATGAAGAGCAGGGTCCTTTTTACTGATGAAATTGTGTGCAGTTTGAATATAGCCTAAGGGAGATCAGTGTTGGTTGTCATCTTATCACAAGAATATTTGGATTGTAACATTCCAGAACAA
>NW_015151191.1:24356-27227 GCF_000732505.1 Cyprinodon variegatus
TTTATTATTCTGGTGCCTGCAGTTTTTACCACATAGATGAACAACCGACACAAACAGTAATGGAAATCCCCCAGCTGCCACTGGGGATTCCCAGTGACAGCCCATCCCCAGTATGTGGGGATCTTAGCAGGTCCAACATCGAAATAATATTTTAAGGCAGGATCATAATCTTGATGAACTAACTGTACAGACGATGTTTCGATGTGTAGTTTCTCGCTTAAAAATATAGTTACCCACTTATCACAGCAAATATAGCAAAGCCACCCTCTGCCATTGAACACAGGAGCAGCAGAAGCATAAGACGAATCTGTACACACTTTAAGAAACGTGCTTCAGCAGCATCAATGATATTGTGTAAGCATCAAAAATGAAGAGCAGGCTCCTCTTTACTGATGAAATTGTGTGCAGTGTGAATATAGCCTAAGGGAGATCAGTGTTGGTTGTCATCAAGAATATTTGGATTGTAACATTCCAGAACAAGATAATCAGTGAATGGTTCTAAACCATTTTAAAATCCCTTTAGGATCCATCTTAAAGGTGGAGGATTTTTGCGAATTTTTGAAAAGACTCTCTCCACTTAAAAAAAATGCACATGCACAACCCTGTACCCTCTCAAGAGAGGGAACGCCTATTAAACGTGAGCATGCACAAGCACATTTTTTCCTCAAAGATGTGCGGGGACGCAATGATATGAAGGTCACACAGATGCACTTGAATGGTTTCGAACGATTCACCCTATTTTGTGGGGAATAGCTGTCCTGTCAACATATTTCACCTGATTTTGTAAAATAGTGTATATCCTTTATTAATGCAATGAACACATTTTATTAATTGATTTGATGACTTTTGATGGCAATTTTTTGTAGATTAGATTTCATTTGTAGCTCACAGAGTAAATAAGAGTGAGACACAAACATCACATTTTCATGAAAAGACTTTTCATACTTTTGGAAGTAATGAAGGCTTTCCTGACAATGACAACAATCAACTATGTCTTGAGATGCAAACAAATGTAAATTCCAGGGGTCTCCCAGAGTTGTGCTGGAGTAGAACCAGTTGAAACAGCGGCAAGGGCCAAGAGTCCATCCAACTTAGCCAAGTAGGGGTCAGAAGCCACAAAGTAAGTCAAACAACAAGACAAGCCTGTGAGAGACAGTGATTTGTGTGTCTTGTGCATGAGATAAAGAATAGTATGCATATCTACAACGGTGTGTTTGTCCTCTCTGTGTATTTTTGTTACCAGAGGGCTTATATCTAGTTTTAAGTGTCAAACATCTACAGATGATGTTGCTTTTGGAAATTATGAATGAGAGTCATGACCAAAACTTGATCCTTTAGATTATTAGGCAACATAACAACATAATAAAAATTAACACTTAGACACCAAACCAGCTTCTAAGAGATTTTTCCATAACAACAAATGCCAAAGAACTGCCTGGCTAGAACAGTAAATAAGATTCATCTATTATCTTAAGTGTTTATGTCTGGTTGCACAAACTATTTGCTCAGTTAGACCCCAGCCAGCACTGGAAAACAGAATGCTTTGTTACAGTGCAGAAATCAGCCACTAACAAGAGACAGTTTAGAAATCTAAAAAACAACAAAAACCATAGTCAGACTGTTGTTTATTAGCTTGTCTTAGCTTGCAATGCAATGTATTAATCAATGATTGATCATGATGAAAAACAGTAGATATACACATATTTCATATTACTTTTATTTGTAAAGAACTTAATAACAAAAAAATTGATAACTTGTTTTGCATACATCTGGAAATAACAGTAGATATAAAATAAAAAAGTAAAAGATAGCAAAAGCTAAGATAGAAAAAAATAAGATAAATAAATAAGTAAAATAAGATTAAAACTGTTAAAATAGTGAAAAAGGGCTCAGACAGGACAAAGAAGACAAAAATGTAAGACAAACAATAGAAGCACAGACTTGAGAGTCCCGAAACACAAATATCTTTAATGTTTTCCCCATTTTTGCATTTAATTGTTTCTTCTCTTTCTATTAAATGCTAAATAGTAACAGAGGCTAAACAATGCTGAACAGATGTGCAAACACCAATAAAAAAGTACTCTGTGCTTTGATGCTTTTGAGCACAGAAAATTGGGTATGTGGGCTGACTCTACATTATATTTTCTAGGAATCTCTGTTGATTTAGTAACAGGAGCAAGGAGATCATAGTTTTGATTTGATATTTTATGAGAAATATTGTATTATAGGTGCATGTGAGTCGTTCAGTGCAGTTTTGTTTTTCTAAATGTGCAAAAGAATACTTAATTTTTCCAAAGCCTTGACATTATCAAAATATTTAAAAAATTTTGATGTTTTCAAAACTATTTTGAAAACCCATGTTCATGTTTTCTGACATGTTAACATTTTCTTAAAGCATTTCTGTAGATTTCTGAAGATTATGAGCATAGAAATCATGAAAGATGAGTAAAGTAGGTCAAAACAAGCATTACAACAAACAAGTTTGTTTTTTGTGCATACAGGTACAACAGACATCTGCTGTAAAAACCACCCTAGGTGGTGTTGAAAGGTTGTAATGGATTCCCGCCAGATGGTCATGAACCAAAAAAAAAAAGAAGTGGGACAGAAGATACTGCTTGGTAACCTCTGAAAAATGTGGATATCCAAAATGTTCACTTAAGAGTAGCACTACTTATACATTTCTTTAAACAAATGAAATAAAAAAAAAAATCCAATAAATTGCAGAAGTAGAGTAAAAAAAAATGTAAATTTAATTTAAATTTAAATTATTGAATCACACAGAGAGTTATGTGATATGCAAATTAGATAGATAGATAGATAGATAGATAGATAGATAGATAGATAGATAGATAGATAGATAGATAGATAGAT
>NW_015151191.1:27612-38547 GCF_000732505.1 Cyprinodon variegatus
TATATATATATATACATATGCCTCCTTTTTCAAATGTCAGTATCAAAGCACTTTTTAGAAAAGGCAAAGAAGAATAAACAACCTGGGATTCACATGGAAAATAATATAATATAGTGTCTTTTTTCTAGTTTTTTAATTTGCATATTTGCTCTTAAATAAGCACATTCTCAGAAAACAAATAATTTATATATACTAAAGGAATATAAAGCTGACTAATATCGTTTTCCGTTATTGAACTGGTACATCATTTTTTTAGGTTTGTCACCATGCAAAACACAGATTGGCCTTCACAAAGCCTCAGAAGGGCAAAATGTATGTACAAAAAGTAAACCTGTACACAAAATTTGTTTTTGTTTCAATAAGACAATATTTATTTTCATTTTGTATACACAGAGTGTATACAAAATATCCATTTTCTCAAAGTGTGGGAGAAAAGACATGGTGCATAAAAATATAGATATGTATTGATCTGTTCAGTTTGATGCCGTCTGTGACATGATTTAGAGTTCTTTTCAACATTCAGCTGTCTGATGGCAGTGGGGAAAAAGCTGTTTTGGAATCTGAACCTGCCTTGAATGCTTAATACTTAATAAAGTGTTTTTATAATGTTTTTTGTTGTTGTTGTTCTTGGCATTCATAAAAATATATTGGTGTGATAACTTAATATATGTTTCACTGGTTTTTGTATGCATCTATTTTGAATTTTTAGCCCCCCCCGGGAGAAAACTGCAACAGCCGCCACTGCCTCAAATACTCCTCAATGTATATTTTTTTAAGTTACTCAGCTACTACTACCCCCCTGTGGTGAGATGTATGGAGGCTGTCATGTTTCAGACCATCCATGCAGTTATTTTGTATTTGAAAGTCAGTGTTAACAATATGAGAAGTTGCACAGCTAAGTCAGTGATCCCAGAGAGGCTGGGCTACGATGCAGTTTACCACCATTAGTAGGTGAATTTGTGCTTAAATGGGTGAAGGACTGGATGTAGTGTTAACCATTTTGGAAACCCCTGAAAGCCAAATTAAAATTTTTATGGCACATAACATATAGCTACGTAGGAAGCTCTGCTCTACCATGATTCTGAGATAATGGTGTTGTGCCACAGAGGAATTATAAACCTTCAGCTCCAAATCTACATGACTGGATAAATTATGTGTCTCTATTATTTTAATTTCTGGCAAAAATGTTTGTTCATTGAATACTGTCTCCTATCGTTTGTCATGGCTTGCATACCATGATGTACAGTTTTTGCCCCATAACACATATTTGTAGAACAGGAACATGTATCCTTCCTGACCGGCATAAAGCCTGATGTTCCCAATTTGCTTACATGTGCATATTATTATTTAAACAGGAACATGGCCTGTTTCGTCATTTGGAAACTAAACACATTTATTTTCAACACAAATGGCCTTGTGATACTTTCTTGAGCTGCATTTTTCTTCCATTTTTTTATGGTTTTCTATTAGTGCATCTCCCTCTTTTCACTTCGTGTTTGTAGGTTTGTGATTGCTGGCGTGCCCATGGCTCCAACAGTGTTGTGGATACCAAAAAAGTTGCACACATCCTGTTTAAAGGATTATTACTTTCCCTCTGTCTCCGCCCAGGCCTCCTGCCCGCATGTTTTACTTAGGCTTTAATGATAGTCATTATCACTTTGTAGCAGCAAACACACCTGTCAGTTCTGAACTGTTGCCAAAACCACACCTGCATGTGGCTATGTATGGCTTTGTCTCTATACGGGGAAACAGAAGGTTAAAGTTGGCTTCTTGAAATGACACATGTGGGCACATTCAGTGCTGACATTACAGCATTGTATATCATCTGCTTTATGACAATGGTTTATGTCCTCTCACTTGCTGGAGCCTTTGATAATTGTATTTATTCTGCACTGTTATATGGGATTCTAGTTATACATGACACTTTGATGTTTAGGTGGAAGGGACTCTTTTTTGATAGCTGCAGAACTATGGAAAGTCATTGATCAACAAATATGGGACCAGACTATGGATGTTACCATGCAGTCATGTCCATAGACCACATCCTTATTAAAGACATATCTATGATGCCTTCCTTAGAGGACATTCTGAGGGGGGGAAAAAATTGTAAGTATCTTTTAGCCTTTCTCAAACAACTCAATTTCTCTAAATATCCATTTATACCTTTACCAAGGCTCTGGTCCCATAGAAGTTGATGATGGACTCCTGCTGGTACGGAGAGCTGTGGTTATGTAATCCTTATGCTAACTGCAGAATTGATCCTTTTGCATGCGATTTGTACAGTAGCCTAATTTTTTTCCGGTCTTCTCCTTGAATTAGCCAGCCTAGCTTTTGTGCTTGGACTATGCTTTATTAGCTATTTTCATTACCATTGCATTTCCTGGGCACTGTGATGGCCAAACCCATGGCCACACCTTAAGTCTGGACTATACATGCACCTTTATTTACTTACAGCATACACATACTTTAGTTTGCAATAAAACTTTATTCTTAGTTCAAATGTGTTCTATTTGTAAGCGAGCACATTTAGTTCACTGTATTTGTTTGCACTCATTCATATTTCTTTCTGTTTTTGTCACTAATGTTTCTTATGCCTAGGAGTTTGGCCAGACAAAGATGGCAGCTAGGGTTCAGATCTGCTAAATGCAGGTGGGGGAAATTGGACTGTTCCATCAGCTGCAGCTTAAAGGGGAATTTGAATTTTCCTTTTCTAATTTTTTAATCATTCACTGAGGATTTGTTTGCAGTTGGTGTGTTTTCATTTTACTAAGACATAAGTTTTTTTTTTTTTTTTTGCCAAACCTAACTGCACTGCCAATGTTTGTAATTTGTGGTTTGTTTAGTTTGAATTACCCCTATTGTGTTAATGGTCTGATCAGCCAGTGTATACCCTTGTGTGTCATTTCTTTGTTAGGTCAGTTATGTTTGTTTATGCAGCCAGCCAGTGAGTTTGGGCATAGTTTGCTTGAGTTAAATTTTCTCTCTTTGGTTGGCCTCCTTTATGACTTGATCCCATGTTTTTTTTTTTTTTTTGTAAGCTTCTTTTTTTGGGTTAAAAATAAACAACCCTACTTTTGAATTAATTCCTGTGACTCCTCATGCTTTTCGTCTTGGTCCCTCACAGGCACCATAAATAAAAGGTCGGTTGAAAAAGGTATAAACAGTCGTACTAAATAGCACTCGTTGTATATCTATTGAAAATCCTACAATATTTCTTTAATTCTTTCATGTGATGGCGTAAACTGAAAGGACAAGTCTGGCTTCCCACTGATGCCTCGGTTGTGAAGTTTCTACTCGATAGGTAAAGTTTGGCATGCTATTTGGAGAAATCCATTTACCATCACTGCTAGTAAAAGTTATCTACCTCTATATCGTAACTTTCCATTGATGAAAAGTGTAATTATTTCTTAATTTGTATAATTAGTAGGTATACTGTGGCCACAGATCATAATTTACTCCATTATTTACCCTGCAAACATGTCCACGTCCACATGTCTACATCTCATTGCGTCCCCTCTTTGAAGAGAAATGTGCTTGTGCATGCTCTCGCACACGTTTAATAGGTGTTCCCTCTCGGGAGAGAGTACAGGGTTGTGCATGTGCATTTTTTTTTTTTAAGTGGAGAGAGTCTTCTGTTTAAAATGTGTGTTCTTACATATATGGCTTCAAAATGTCCAGGTTCCTAAACATTGTATGTGTCAGTATTTATCTAAATAAACTGCTCCTCACAGCCTTCATTTCCAAACCAAAAATGTCCAAGATGTTCCTAGACTAAACTAAAACGCTAAAGGGAGCAGAGCCTTTCAGTCTGTGGCTCCTCTTCCACCGTGGAACAGCTTTCCACTGCTGCTTCACTTTGCTGTCTTTTGCTGAGATTTTTAAAAACAATCTGGAAACTATTTTGTTTTGTTTTATTGTGATTCCATTTATATTTGTTTGTGTTTTTTATATACTGCTGTCTGTAATGTACTTTGTTATATTGTGTCTCTCAAAGGCACTTTATAAATAAACCTTTCTTTTGTAGTGTTTTTGCAGCATAAAAACTTTAAACTTTATTTTTTTAGGGTGTCTGTTAGATAAAAATGTTTAATTTAAAATAATATGTAAAATTAGGCAGTGTTTCTTTGCTATCCACTTTAGGGGATTTTAAACTGAATTTAGACATTAAATGTTTTTATCGGGTATAGATCACAAGAAACAAGAATGACCCTGTTTTTTTACTACCTCCCTGTGTCATTGCAAAAAAATGCTTGTTGAAATCTTTAAGCCATGTGGTTGGGTTTGGCAAGTAACTTTTCTCATGCTTTCTAGTGGTGGAACTTTCCAGCCACATGGTTTTAGTTTGGTAAGTATCTACTCTTGGTTAAACTCAGGAAACAACTGTGGTCCCTTGCAACATAATAGAACAAATCTACTGGAATCTATCTGATTCTCTGTTATACAGCTCTTGCTCAAAACAAAAAAGTAAGGATATGACAGTGAAGATAAAAAACAAAAAACAAACCTTGGTTTGATATTCAGGACTGACAATCCAGTCTGAGAAGCGCCAACTCCTAAACCAATTAGGGACTTGGACCAATTAAGTCCAAGCTGAAAGTGCCTCAGATCTAAGTGCAGTTCGTGACTTTTAGCCCCCAAAAATAATTCAAGTGATTTTGCTGAAGTGACTCAAATACTGACAGTATGAAAAACAGACGCAGTCATCACTACATCTCTACATGAGTGAAACAAAAATCTAAGAAAAGAGGTATCGTTATTAGGATGAAATTTGTTTAAACCTGCTATTTTTCTTAACAATATTTTTTGTTTTTGGCACTTTTTTGTCTTGGCACTCATTGAATCACAAGCAGAGCATGCAACACATTAGGCATTCAGTATTATATGTCAACAAGCTGTGGCAAAGTAACCATGAAGTTTGGATGGCA
Organism: Cyprinodon variegatus; assembly: GCF_000732505.1. Lineage (NCBI taxonomy): Eukaryota > Metazoa > Chordata > Actinopteri > Cyprinodontiformes > Cyprinodontidae > Cyprinodon > Cyprinodon variegatus. The sequence continues at coordinate 32,538 of NW_015151191.1, forward strand.
AACAAGTTGAGTAAAAGTTCAAATCAGTTCGTGTCAGTATTGCTTTATTAATCCCAAAGGTAAATTAGATGTTATAGATTGTGTAGTTATCTCTGTCATTATAGATAGAGGCCCTTCTAAAGGCCTTAAGTTGCACCTGCAAAGACCTGTGAGTTCATGTTTTTATTTGAATTTAAGTTAAAATGAAAACATTCTGTATTTACTTAGTGACCTCTAAAGGTAGCTGTATGCTCTGAGTTTTAGAAAAACATATAGTTTCCATCCGTTTTGATTTTACATTTTTATTTATTAGCTTTGTAAGTTTCCCATCCAACCTCATAGTTCTTTCTTCAGGGGTTTGATGGAAAGTATTGGGCTTAGAAATGATGTTGATTTAAAACTGGAAAGCCTGATAAAACATTATGTGTGATAAGAGGCTTTAAATTGGGCTTACACATTTACCTTGGCTCCCTTCACTGTGATAATATGCGTGAAGCAAAAGTTCAGAGAAAACAAGAAAAATCTTTTTCTGTGAATTTTCGGCTAGCTTGAACAAAGATGAACTCTACATTTTGAATCGTCTCATGGAGTAGCTTCTGTCTGGTTCCCACCCTCTGATGAATGTGATTTTTCGTAACTTGAAAAGCCCTAAAAGTCAAGCCTCTAAATTTAGTTTGCTTTTCTTTTTCCTTATAGCAGATTAATGGTTTTTCACCCGAGTGTCTCTAGTGAACCCAGCACCCACTGAGGTCCAAGGGTAAGGGTGAGCCCAGAGTGAAGAGGAGACTGTTTTCTAACATGGGGATGTGAATAAGAGAAAAACTTGGGGTGAATCTTAGCAAATACCTACAATTTAATGTAATAATTCATCTAAAAAAAAATAAACAGTTTTTATCACATTTGAGTTTCTAGATAAAAACCATGAGAACAACGTTATAAAATAGCTGCATTGGTGCTCCTTTTCCTAAAACCAGCTTCAAACAGATTTATAAGCCTTAGAAGCTGCCCTGTGTCATGTCACAGGATAGCTATGTTTACACATGAGGCCCTCTACCTTTCACATCCTCTGAGCTCCATTCAGTCAGTGTCTCCCATGACCCCACCAGGGTCCCTGACTTTAACCCATATCCCTCCCTTAATCCAGATTTCAAGCACACACGTCTCTGATGTAGGTTAAAAAAGACATTACCCAAGTTGTTACATAACCATCATTTAGGTCATTCAGAGGATAGCCTGAGTGGAAAGCTGCCCTCAGTTTACTTAAGGTCAAAAGGTCTGGAAACTAATAGAGCCTTTGTTCTCCATGGCAACAACCCGATAAAATTTACTGAAATCAATTTTACTACACCCCTCCCTGCAATTACATATGTGATGTACAGCTCCTTCTATTTCTCCCCTCTGTAATGCTGTGGTCAGTTGCAAGATGATTGCCCTCTGCAATCTCAACCACCTAAAAACCCACGGAACATCAGGTGCTAGCAGGGCAGTACGATCTCTGAACAAAATATTCCCAAGTTCCTCTACCTGCAATGTCCTCCAGCAGGACCAAGGCTGCTAACCTTCAACAATTGCATGGGCCTTTGCACGGCCATTTTAGCACGTATGTCATTGCACACATCATGTCCACCTTAGAAGTCAAAGCCTTGAGCTTGCATGTTCATACATGAGGCCCCTGCTCTTTTGAGACTAAATTATGTGACTCTACCTAAATGCTTGTAGGATTTGCAACTAAACTTGTTCCCTCTTTTCATTGAAAATACGATTGTATGATGTTGTCAAGGCAAACATTTTTTAAGTGCTGTAGAAAGTCCAAATTAAAATTTATGTTTAACTGCTGTGCACAATTCACATAAAAAAGGGTGCAAATCATCATATAGGTTTGCTTTCGATTCCCGTTTAAATCGTTTTTATGTTTTACTCCTCATCTGGTCATGATCATTAGTGGTGAAAATAAACGCTGCCCTATATTCCTTTTGCTGACACTCTTGCCACTGTCATACATTTTCTGGTAAAAGTTTTGAGAAATCTCTAATTTTTGGTGGGCAGACAGAATTATTAATTATTAAATTCATATTTTTAAAGGTTGACCATCTAAAAGTCTTCTAAATATGCTCAGGGCTTTCATTAAATCAACTGTATTCAGTTTAGGTAAGAAAAATAACATAAGCTAATCTAGTTACAACACGGAAACCAAATTGCCAAATCGCTGGTTTTGCTCTGACCAGAATCCATGTGTGTCCACAGTTCACTTGTGAGCGAGGAGCATCTGTTTCTTATTGACATGGTCAGTAGAAAAAAAAAAAAATCAAACTTAAGGACAAAAGTTCTAAGTCCCCTGTGAGAGCAGGTCACACTGCAAGACTCTGAATCCATGTGGATGTTTGAGAGCATGCACGCCTTACAAAAAAAAAACATCCCATCTGCTCCTCCCAGCCATCTGAACACAGCTGGAGAGCAGATATCTGGGGGAGACAGCAAGTCAGAAAGCAAGCCAGAAAGGGAAATAGTTCAGGATGGAGTTGATTTACAGGGACAAAGGTAATTTGGGGTAAGACTGAATGACCTTTTATGGAGAAACGTGATGAAGCGGTAACTTCTCGCACGTCCATCGCATCTGGAATTGCATCGAGCTCTTTTCTGAAGTCTGGTTCTAATTCTTAAGCTTATTTTTATTTTATATTTGATAAGCTTATTGTTTAATATGACATTAGATAAATAATCTAATTATTTAGCTAATGGAGTTTTATAGATACACATTTTCTGGATTAGGTAAGGTTCTACTTATTTTTATTTTTATTCTCTGCTGTATTTATTGCATGGCAATGGTTTAATTAATTCTAGTGTTAAAAGTGCACAACACATGCAGTTTATATTCCAAACAGTAATTCTTAAACAATGAAAAGCAGGAACTTAACCAATTATCAATACTGATTATATCTCTGTAAAAAGCAACTGTTTATAGTTACAACATGCAGTGTTGCCATGAAAACCTAGGATTTGAAAATAAGTGAAAGAAAAAACGATATTAACTCCCCTCTCCAGATTTAACTGATTAATGATTTGCAGCAGCATGGAAGAGGAGTGAAGTATATCATGCCGCCCTTTATTGCAACAGAAGTTTTCTTTTCAAAGAAGGAGGACCTGTGGAAGCCGCAATACAGGCTTAAACATTAAAGCTATTGTAAATCACATTATCTCACCATAAACTAAAAGTAAAAATATTATTAAAATCAAACATATCTTTATTTATAGCTTCAAGAAAAATATCACTTTCTTCCACTTACAGTTATGCACAACTTTGGGTCGGTTCATCCCTTTAAATCCAAAATAAAATACACGGAAGTTAGTTTTATGTGACAAAGAATTCAAAGGGTCTAAGGGGCACTTTACAACCTACTGTATACTTCTGTTTGAAATATGTCAGCATTCCATCCGGCCTCTTCCTGATGGTGATATACTGTTGCTCAGCTTCTATCTTTCGTTTTATGTCTTTTACAAACTACCCCAACCCCTCCAGCATATCTTGCAGCTGAAAGAGTAATAAATTACACTGCGTAAGGGCTGATCTGACAAGTCATGAAAGTAACTCCAAATTAAAGCCTTTTTCTCTTCTTTTGCACATGGTTACAATCTGCACCATGAAGTGTCAGTAAAATTGGCTTTATTGACAGCTTTAGGGATATTTTTCCTGTATGGGCTGTCATCATCGGTATAATGAATAACAAGCCAGGTGTCTGTGAACAAGGCTGCCTGGTTATTTAAAACAGAAAGAAAGACCATAGTGCAATGGTAGCTCATGAAAGGCACCTTATAGATTTTTGTGGAATATAGCACTTAAAAAATTTAGCCAACTATAAGGTATCCTCTATGAGAGAATACCTTATGTGTTTTAATGAGACACTTTTTTCAACTGTGTTTTGGCCTTTGTAAATGCTGCACCCTAAATGCACCAGGGAGCGTGATCACAGATCCTTCCTCCCAGCAGCTGTAAGACTTTATAACAATCCCTGTTCCCCAAAACCTCAATAAGTTGTTACAATCATTCAGATTTTTAAATTTTATGTCTTAGTCAGTTAAATAACATGCTGTTGTCCTTTATCTTTTATTTTTTGCACATCTCATGTGTTGCTGCTACTTTTCACATATCCATTACTGTAAAAATGTCCACAGCTGCTATTGATTTTTTATTCCGCCAATACAGAGTATTAAATTGTAAAACACTGTACATTAAAGTACTTTATTTGTATTATTTTACTATCTGTTAGTGTGACCACTTCTATTATAACCTTTGCTGCTGTAAACACCACAATTTTGCCATTGTGTGACAATAAAGGGATTTTCTATTCTTTATATGGTACAGTAAGATAACCAACCAACAGAACAGTCATAGGTTTGAAAGAAATTTGATGATGACTCAGCTAAAGCCAGCATCATATAAAGTCCCATCTGGTTGTGAAGGCAGAATCGGGGCAAACAAGGAAGCTTTGGTCATGGATGACCACATCAGACTTAGCATGAATCATCCTAGTGTAGGCTGAAGGGGGCGTCTGGATGGTCTGCATGTGTTTCTGTGGGTGTGGGAGTAGAGATCTGTATTTCTTGTTTTGGTGCAGCAATCTGATTCTTATTGTTGCTTCGAGGGAAAATTTAAAGGAACTTTTTTTTAATGTGATTACTTAAGCTGAAATTGTTTGAAATGTTAATTAGTGTTGGCAGCAATTAAAAAACAAACTCCAAAGTACAAAAATAAGTAAAATGCAAACCAGCTGTTTCTCCTGGGATTGTGAAGAAAGAAGGTTCTTTAGGAACATAATTTATTGTAATAACATCAGGGTCTTCGTCTAAAGGGGTTTGACACAGACAGGCGCCACTGATACTCCCTGGATGGATGGATGGATGGATGGATGGATGGATGGATGGATGGATGGATGGATGGATGGATGGATGGATGGATGGATGGATGGATGGATCAGAAGTTTAGTGGATTATTTTCTTTAAATCCACCTTTACTAATCATGCTTAGACACTCAACCTACCAAAATGTTGATCTGGCAACTAAATAAACTAAGAGCCATCTTCAAAATTTCACCAGTGTCCAAAAAAACCTAAAACAAACTACGCAGGTGTCAGGAAGTGTAGAAGTTGGTAGCTAGACCTAAAATGCAGAGGCAGGGGCAGAGATGGTTTCTGGTAGGTCAAAATAAAAAGGCAGCTGTAGTATAAATCCAAAAGTAATCAGACAAGGAACATTGGAAACAGAACAGAGAACACAGGAGATGATTTACAGGAACTGATGTGGACATGAAATAAAGACAACGATCCAGAAAAGACAAACGGCAGAGGAGGGGTATATATACACTTGAGAGGAAATTAACAGGACAAAGATTTGAGTAATTATCTTAACGGAACAAACAAACAAGCAAACCAATGGGAAGGGTAACTTTGAAAGTGTAATGATCTTGGTTCTGTTGGTTTTTCTCTTAGTATTCAGTTTCAAGTTCATCCAGGTTTTTCCTTGTTTTCTAGCTTTATTGGTGTGTTCTAGATTCATTTAAGTTCCTTAGGTTTTTCTTTGTCCGTCCTCTGTTGCCCCCTTGTGTTTTCTTTTCCCTTGGCTTCTTCATCAGCTCTAGTCACACCTGCTCCTTATCAGCTCATTAGTCCTTGATGGCTTTCCCCTGATGTCTCCATGGTTCTGGTTTGTGTTTGATTTTTTTATGTTTGGAATTTTGGATACCTGTTTTTGTTTAACATTTTTAAGTTGGATTTTTGGATTCCTTTTTGCTGCCTGTTCTTTCATTAAACCTTTTAAGAACTCACCCCCGCCTGTCAGCCTCTGCATTTGGGTCCTCACAAAAACCTCCAAACAAATCGTGACAGAAAGATAACCTAAAGAGAGCTGTAAGCAATAAATGACTAAATAAAACTAAAGCAAAGACTAAGGAATGCTGAATAGAAGTTAACTGAAAAACTACCAAACAGGATAAGTTATTCTTAAACAAAAAAAAAAAACAAAACAAAAAAAAAAAAC
>NW_015151191.1:38632-52847 GCF_000732505.1 Cyprinodon variegatus
CCAGCACCTGTATATATATATAACTCTTAACAGTGAAAAAAACTGAACCAACTGAACTAAATCCAAGCCTAACTGAAAACCAAAACTGAAAATTAAGCACAACCAAAAATCCTAGTTTGACAGATCATAACATTAGTTTAAAACATATTACATTTTTTTAATATGATAAATAGAAATAATAAAAAAAAATTTATGAAACTTTTACATAAAGAAAATATTATTTCATAGGGGATATTATGTCTCACTCTGCAATGTTTATTTAATTTTAGAATCAAGAACTTTAAAATAAAGACAATATTATTTATTCACAAATCAACTACACACTCCAGCGTTCTAAATAAGCTGAGAATAACTGACATCCATCCATCATTCCATCCATCTTCAGTTTATCCGGGGTCGGGTCGCGGGGGTAGCAGCTTCAGTAAGGAGGCCCAGACCTCCCTCTCCCCAGCCACTTGGGCCAGCTCCTCCAGGGGGAACCCAAGGCGCTCCCAGGCCAGCCGAGAAACATAGTCCCTCCAGCGTGTCCTGGGTCTCCCCCTGGGCCTCCTCCCGGTGGGACATGCCTGGAACACCTCACCAGGGAGACGCCCAACTGACATATCTGGTGTAAATAAAATTAACATTCTCTTTTAGTTGGAATAGAGGAGATTAACTCCTCTTACTCATTAACAAATTGGTTGGTAAATGATTATGACATGCCTTGAAACTATGTCAAACACACATTAGATCATAGACACTGTGTCTGACTGACTCAGATTGTTTTTTAGTCATAAGATGAAATGGTTATGTCTATTTGCTGAATTTATTGCCGCAGTTTAGTTGAGAACAGCATATGATGACTCATCCAATAAACAATATTGTTGTGTCTATGGAAAAAAGTCCACAAACAATAACTAGAAAGTTGTTTGTAATTGAACAAAAGTCATCTTAATCTAGTTGTTACTCTTAGATAGATAAATTATTTTCCACATATATTGGACTCAAACACAGATTAATATTATTTTACCCTTATCTGTTTTTTTTTAATAAAAACTGTTTGATTTCACATAGATTTTTAATATCAGAGGCAGGACAAAGACTGGAGTTTCAGTTCTTAATAATTATTTTCTATTACAACAATATTAATCAAGCTAGAGATAGATAGACAGACAGACAGACAGACAGATAAGAAAGTAAGAGTAGAACAATGTAAAGTAGATCTAAATAGATCCAAGTTCAGTCTATTAAAGTATGCCATGTGACAGGCAATTAAAATCATGGATTAATGATGGCAGCGTACCGTCAAAAGTTCCTCGTGCCTCCCTGAGTGACGTCAGGCTCTGACCTCAGCAGTGTTACAGGCAGTGGGTCACTAACTTGGCAGCACATCCAACTCCAATTGACGTTGATAGAAGTTGACAGTGCTGAGAGACTTTCAGCTCAGCGGGGCAAAGGATTAACATTAGACGGCTATTCCCGCAATGCCTTCAGCACCTCCAACTAATGCTGTCCCTATTTCATACTACAGACTAATATAAGCAGGTTTTTAAGTATGCAATTTGACAAAGGTGCAAATGTTATAAAAATAAAAATAAAAACTCCCAAAGGTTTTTATAGGATTGACTCCCCTGATAATTAAGATCTCAGTCCAACTCCAAAATCTGATAAAGACATAAAATATATTTAAAGGGAATTAAACTGCTTTGCAGTTACTTACAGCAGAAACTATTAATTAAGTTTTAAAAACATTTTTTTAGAAACAAAGTGGATGATAAATTAACAGAAAATGTATCCCTTGTTTGGTCCCTTGCTAAAAAAAGTAAAACATTTTCTAGAAGGAAAATTTCTTCATTTCAGAGTTCAGTAAATAAAAAGTCACTTACTTAAGCTTTACCTTTTGTACCCTCTATATTGGTTGCACTGACAATTTGCTTTCAATATTACCTGAAATATAATTCCATTCACTCAGAGTTGAATGAAAAAGGGCTCTTTTTGAGGAACATTTCCCCATGTCTCTAGAAATACATGCAATATTGACCTGCAGGAATGTCTTTATATTCATTAGGTCAACTGTGGTTTCCTCTTCTTTTTTTGCATACCTCAGCACTGCAAGGATTGTGGCTTTTCATTGCACAAAAATATGATTTTTTTTATATTTTTTTTGTATTCTCACTTAAAAACTTTACCTTCTTGGAACCTGCATTAGCTAACAAAACATTTTTCATCAAAACAGAAACCTGCCTTAAGCCCTTTTCCTAAATAAAATATAACTGGAACCCAAACAAAATAAACAAAAAGTATAGAATGTTGTTCAAATCCATTATTCTATGAAGGGTTTGGAGTTTCTTTTCAGAGAACACAGAGTATATTGAAGACCAAGGGAATGATGAGGCAAGTCATGAATAAAGGTGGAGACATTTAAACCAGGTGAAATTATAACTGTCCCTTGCTTCATGAAAAATGATTATGGCAGCTGCAAACTTCCTGAGAAAAATCATGATAAAAGACAGGGGACTCAGCAACAAGTATCTCTGATTTGTTATTATGCTGCACATAGCAACTTCTGGTAGTATGGAAATCTTGAACATGCAGCCAGCTCTACAAAGTGAACTTTGACATGCACTGTGACTAGGTGGTTTCTAGAGCCCCAGTTGCTGTTGTTTCCAAATGGATTTGCTAAAAATCTGAAATATACCACAAACACAGCTCTTTAACAGTAATGACATTGAGGAATAAATCACAAAAGAACATAGAGCATGTTGGGATTAAAAAGGGAAGCCAAACTATTTGCCACGAGAAAGTAACTTGGACATCACATGATGAGAATTTTGTTCCATTAAAAAAAACAATGCAAAAATGTCATACTGCAATGGGGAACTAATCCATTTTCCACAGACTTTCATAACCATGATACATCTTATTAACAACTATGCCTCTATTGCTGGCTTACTGCTTTAGCCTTTTAGAACACTTTCCTTATACGTCATTACACTTAAACCTGTTTCTGAGTAAATCTGCCAAAAACCTCTATTCAGAAGTACAGTTTTGAACTTTTTTGGGTGTTCTCCACATCTACATAATCACACCATTCGCCTTGTGGGACCCCAGTGCAAACAAAACATAGTTGCTCTTAATACAACTATGGAAAGAATATTACATTTCAAATTGAAATGCTATCTCATAGAAAATATAATGTAACTTCATCCAATTAACCTTAATTAGAAAGATTTTCACAAAACATAAAACAACAAGGCTATTGACAACAGTATTTACATGGTAGAACCATTTTAGTGAAGTGTTATTCTGTGTTTTGTTAAAGTGACCTTTTTTGGGGTGGGGGGGGTCCGTTGTATAATGTTATTCCATTCCTATGGGTACTTTGAAATACTGGGGATTTTTTTTGTTCTAAAAATGTATTTCAGGCAGTTTCACTGATAAGATTGTAAAAATAAATATATATTTCTTGCAGTGTTATCAGACCTAAAAAGATTGTGTTAGCTGTTTCTGTTAGCTTTTTGGCTTATAATGAACAGTGGCAAAAAAGTTCTAAAATGTTCTGTTTCAGGTGGACAAATCAAAGACATCAAATAGATATGCATTTAGGTCATGAGCAAAAAAAAAAAAAAAAAAAAATTAATGAGGGGAAGTGCCAATAGCCACAATTAGATATATTAATTGGTGTGCTGTGTATAACACAAAATCCTTTAGCCTAAATTAGATGTTTAGTTCTGTGGTGTCTTAGCCTTACTTTTGCATGTACAGCATGCTAAACCCCACTTGATATCTGAGGAATATTAAAATCCCCCAAATTTAAGAGAGCAGCAGCTAAATTTCCTTCATCTCCAGAGCCTTTCTACTCTAAATGAAGCCTGTGGTTTTTCACTCATCGACTGACTGTTGTCCCACAGCTATTAAAGATGATACTTAAGACCACACTGTCTGTTTTTCCAGATCTATCTGCTATAACAATTATCCAGGGTGTTAAAGATAAATTTTGTTGCTAAACGTTGGTTATATTGGATACATTTAAGTAACTGTTATAAAGTGCTTTGCTTAGAACTCGTTCACAGACATGTTATCTTAACTGCCAGAATACAAATAATTTAAAACCTGGATGAGATATGCACACTTTCCACATACTTTGTTTAAGATTGTTCGTCTTTGGTTTTATTGAACCTGCAATAGCAATAGCAGATGAACATATTTCAGTTTAATTCAATAAAAAAATGGTGACATGTAAAATCATATTTACAGCTTTTAAAACAAAGTTTATGAGTTTCTCAGTGAACCTTGAGGAGACAACTTGACTACTTGAACGTCTGCCAAAGAAAGAAAGCAGTTAAAGTGGCTCTACCTTTACATTAAGTGTAAACCTCTTAACTCTTAGATTCACTGCTGCAGATAATTACCACACTTACTACTGTAAATGATATGGTTGGCTTTGCTTTCCTCAATGACACACTGGATAATTTATAGGTATTCTTAAAACTATTTTTAAAACCATTTAATCTCAAATAATACACTGGCTCCCATTGGAATGTTCACAAAAGGTGACTGATTTCAAAAACAGAATAAAACTGAAGGGAAACGAAAGTACTTCAAGCCCAGTTATAAACCTAAGTAGACAACCCTTGTAAATATATATATATATTTTTTTCAATGTAGTTTAAATGATGATTATTGGAGTTAAAGAGCTAAAAGAATAAGATAACTGGCTTATGAATGAAAAAAGGAATGACTGCAATATAACTGATTCTCCAACTTTAGCACTGGGGGACTGTGTGTCCTGGCCCTGGCACTTGTGGTTGCAGGCTGTTTCTCTTTACACAGGGGCCAATCAAGGACAACTGTATGTGTGTATTTTGAGTGTGCGCTCATATAGAATAGCTTAATATTTTCAGCTCAGTTCCTTTTTATAGGAAAGATGTAGAAAAAACACACATTCACAAAAAGGCGGTGACATAGTGGTCGATTTAGTGAGCAAAAAGGAATCTGCTACTGCAACATTGAAAAGGCACCAGTGGTACAGACATGACATGGATTAAAAAGAAAGTGAAAAAGAAGGTAATACCAATCCTAGTAATCCAAGTTTAGTCAATTAAATTAGTGTTTAATGGGTTCTGCTTACCTATATGCACAGCCTTGGCTCTGGAACCTAGTACCTTCAGGGAAGTTGGACTTTCTTCTACTCCGGATGGGCCCACTGTCAGGACTCAGAATGTTGGACCCGGAATTCAGGCAGACGTACTGAAGTGATTCATGAAAAACTTTTATTAAATTCTCTGAGTTATGCATCTTGTCAGCTAGGACTAGATGGCTCAAATCTCAGTAGAGGGAGAAAACACAGGTTAGTGACCACGTAGCTCTGATGGGGAACAATAACCATCATGTGAGTCACTAACCTGGTTATTAAGTTCAGTCCCAGCCCTGGGGAAGGAATGGAATGCATGCATTTCCACAGCATGCGACCGAAGCCGCCCAGAGAGTTCCCAGAGTTGAAGCCAAAGGAGCTGCATAGCACACCAATGAGAAAATGCCAGCGGACGAGGAAGAGCGGAAGTATGCAAAAGGAGAATGCAAAGCCAATGTCGATGATTAAGCACAAGTCCACACCAGAAGATCATCTGAAGAGGTACAGAAGAAATATCCAATCCGCGGTTGGGAGACAGATCCAAGGTCGTTAGCAGGCAGAATCCAAAGGAAGCCCACAGACAGGTCACGCAAACAGATCAGAACCGGGGCAGGCAAACTCATAAGTTCGGGAGCAGAAACTAGTCAGGAGCTGGCAATCAGAATAAATACACTAGGGTATGCGAGAGGACTCTCACCTATGGCTTGAATAATTTGGCACTGATAGCTGTAAACAGGCTTTTTAGGAAGGAACTGACACAGGTGGATCTGATGAGAAATAATGAAAACTGGGCGAAGCTAGGCAGGTGGATCAAATCAACGAATAATCCAGTCATCAGTGCCAAGATAATTTCACCCACAGGTAGAGGCAGAGGGCTGAGGGGGTGCTTGTTGCCCTCCACCTCATCCATCATGTTAAGGTCCACCTCAGAGGTTAAGAGGGTTGCATCCCTGTCCCTTTTGGCAGGGGAAAGTACTCTGACTGTTTGGTCAGCGAGTTTTTGGCTGAGGAGTTTTAGCTCTAGATTTCACTGCTGTGTCTCACTTGGGCATTAAAGTCGCTCAGCAGGATTAAGATGAGGGATGCCAAGAAGGCACTCCTCACCCTCCTCAGGAAGGCCTTGGCCAAGGTGCTGAATAGGAAAGACTGTGGAACACAGGATCAGTTATACACCCTTGTTGGGAGCTCAAGAGTTCATAGATATTTACCCAACCAGGCAACCTCCCATGAACACTGTAGAAGCATGTACTCAGGGGCCCTTTACTAGGGTCATCTGGTTGCCTGTGTTAGGTCGAACCTGTTAATGCAGAGGCATATTTTATTTTTGCCTTTTGAGAATGGTGCTTGGTTGTGCTGGCTCCCTCTAACGGAGTTTGCAGCCAGTGTGAAGCAGCAGGTAAAAACATGAGCTCCTCTTAGTTTGAGTCCACTGCCCCAGTGGCCCGACACTCACTTATAATACAGGGAAAGAAACTTGGACATCCAAGATGACTCGGAGCACAGCTGCTATTATTCTTTATCAAAAGTAGTCCGCTGAATCTGGAATCTTGTTTTGAATGTCCCCAGACACACTGCTTTGGAGGTGCTCCAGGGGTACGCAACTGGCTTCTCTATAGGAGGTGCCTAAAGCCGGGCGTACACTGTGCCATTTTTTCAGTCATTGCACACAGCTACTGCTCACACTGTATGACTAAACCGCAGGGTATAGTCGTACAGTGTTAGTTTACAGCTCACGATTTATGTTTGGCCCGACGCTCTCATGCGATCTACCTACTCACACTGCACGACTAAAAAGCACGTTGGACTATGCTCTGCAGTAAGATGGAGCTGCTCTGACTCGTCTATCCGGAAGCCAAACAAATAGAAGGGGAATACGAAGCTCACAAGAGAGGAATGCGCTGCCTTGACAATTTATGCAATTTTGTGCTGAAAGCCCTAAAAAGAAAATTCAACAACATATTTGGAAAAAAAGACATAGCTGAGCAAACATGGCCACTATTGTCCGTCAATTTTACAGACAAAACAGCATTTCACTCATTGCATCTCTGCCATGCTGCAGTGTTTACAGAAGAATCCTTGTTTGTGCATGCGCACTGAGCGATTTGCCTACAACGGTCGGGAGAAAATCAAACATGTTTGATTCCTGATCGGGTGGTGGTCGTGTGAGGCTGATCCCCCCTTATTATCCCCTGTACACTACACAAGTCACGACGCACGCTCAGGCTGAAAGTCGGACGGATCGAAAAATTCTCACACGACTGGAAAATCGCCCAGTTTAGGCCCGGCTTAAGGAAAGGGAAATCTGGGCCTCTGTGCTGAAAGTGCTGCCCATGAATTTGGAATGAAGAGCTAGACAACCCCAATCTGCCTTAATTGCTTTAAAGAAAATCCTTATCTTTTGCACCTCTGCACTGTTTATGCTCTTCTTTGCATTTCAGCTTTTAGGGATGGCAGCAGTGTAGACTTCACCTGCATATCCCATGGTAGAGGGCCCGGTGACTTCTGCGTACAGCAGCATACCTTCTCTAAGTGAGCATGTGTGGCAGCAATGTGTCTTATCGCTGTCAGTGTGTGAGTGTGTGCAGGAATGACTGAATGAAGTGTAAATTGCCTTGGAGTCTCCCGATTAACAAAAAAAATGCTATATAAGTACAAGCTGTTTACCATTAAATGCGTTTGTTTTGTTTTATCTTTTTGGACTCCCTCCTATCCCATGTTACCAGGAATAGTCCATGGACAGGAGGAATGTTTTTGAAAAAGGAGTATTTTATACTGAAGGCTAAAGCCACTCCAGAGGTATGTGGAAAATGCTTTGTCTTATGTTGCTGGCTATGATTGTGCCCTGCAGAAAGAAATTTCCTACACAGAGTGTTTGGTGGTTGCTGCACACTTTGTTCCAGCATAAATCCCAGAAAACTATATCTCCGATTGATGACTTGGGACCTAGAAAAAAATATTTTTGTTTTGGGATTTACTAAGGGTTGGAAAATGTTTTGGAAAAGTCTTTGCTCATTATAAGTATGACACTACCAAATGTTGAATAAAATATGAGAATCCTAACAAAAAGTGAATTTGTGTTTTATTAGCACAAGGTAACTTTTTAAACCTCTAAGTAATTAGGGCGAGCTGTTTGCAGTTCTTGAATATGCGATTATTATCAGCATGAATCACTATTAATTTGGACATTAAAATGTTTTTTTGGACCACTGACTTTTTTGGGATGAAGCCATTGTACAACAAATAATTGCAATGATTTACAAAATAGATGTCCTAAATGTAACATTACATTTGATTTCCTTTGTAGGACCCACCTTATTTCATAAACAGAAGAGCTCATTTAAATTTGCTACGTAGCTTGTAGCCACAAACCCACCTTTATCCACAAAAGTTCGACAGGATTGATTCCAGGGATATTTCAGTGTTTTAATGTAAGCTGCTTGTTCATTCCAAGCCAGTTTTGACTGAGTTTGGAATCACTGTCCTGCAGGAGCAACCAACTCTACAGTTACATAGTGCAAAGCACCAGAAACACTGGCAGCAAAACAGACGCTAACTTTATTGTCAGCTTGAATCTTTATTGCTCTGGGATTGTTCAATAACACTAACCGTTGGTTAAAAATTTGGACACAGTTAATACGAAAAAAGTGTGTGGAATGTTGTTAGAAACTCTTTTTCATGAAACAACAAATACACTTTTTTTTAATCAAATTTTCTATGAATTTTTTTCAATAACTTTAAACCTGTCTCAAATTAAGACAATTGCAGCTAAATGTAAAATAAAAATCTGGATTCCTCTTTTATAAGACTATTTTAAGTTGCTCTGGCACAAACATATTTGTTTATATACACTTTCCAGTATCTTGAAAAACTGTTTTACATTTATAAAGCCCGTCATAGATTCAACACAAATGTTAAAGTTTCACAAATCCAATCTGAAGAGATCCTAGAGATAGTAGGAACCATTTTATTTTACGTGGAGGTATGTTCTAAATTTGCTGCATATTGAGATTTTTCATGAAGCTCACATTGTGCAGCCAGCCCAAATTTTGCGGCTGTTTTGATGTGGTTGCTGACACGTCATTTCTCTGTCTCATTTATCCAGCATCTCTCTTTAACATTTAGTTACCCAATTATGGATCAGCCTAATCATGTTGGCTAAACATGAACATCTGTGATTTGCACGCAAGGATGTTTGAATTAGGTCATAAAGGAGGTCAAGCAAACATCAAGCAGACCTAATAGGCCTTTTTCAAAAGTTTGTATGTTTCTTTTACATTTTGTACAGAACATAAATTGATTATTTTCTGAAAGAGAAACTCAAAATAGGGTACAATTGTGGAGTCTTTTCTCCAGGGGTGACCTTTACTAAGTGCCATCTTTATCAAATTCGTACCAGCTTTTCTAAAGAAAAGAATTCCCACAGCATGATACTACACTCAACATGTTTCTCCATGTTTATGATATTTTTAGGGTTATACACACTGTATTTTTTGTCTTTTTGGTCTACATAGTATTTTGAATGTAGACCAAAACATTTAGGCCCATATGTACACAGTGCACTTCTTCCTCAACTTAATCTGTCCTCTTTATCAGTGGTGACAACCTGCAAGCAGAACGTCTTCTGAAGTCTTTGGACTTTGGCGTATTGCTCTTCCACACATGTTTACAAAAGATTCTCTCATCTGAGATATGGATCTCTGCAGCTTCTCTAAATATACACCTTCATGGATGGTTCTGTGATTAAAGCTCTTCTTGCCTTACTTTTAGTTGAGGTGAACAGACATGTAAGTGCCACATTCTGTCCATTTCCAGTTCTTTTGAAAAGTTCAGAGCTTATTTTCCAATTTGACTCTGATTAAAAGTTCTCCAGCACTTTAACCCTGATCTGTCTACAGCATTCGTCAATATTAATTATGTGTTTGTTCACAAGGAATCTGACAAATTTCTGAGAGTTTTGCAGAACAGCTGTGTTGTAGCTGTATTAGAGTAGGGAGATGTCTTTGTTCCAATTACTTTTAAGATTGAATGTAATAATAATCAATCTTTAAGCAGGAATCCCATTTTATTGTTGATAGACTCATTTTGTAAGGGACAGGCAATCTCTAAATAATAAGTAATTTATTAACAAGCTGATGCAAGCTGAAGATAAACATGTGGCTGTCAAAAGAAGTCTTGTGTGGTCTGCAGGGAAACAGCACGACTCGAGTCGCCTCGATAAGAACTAATACTAAAAAGTTTCAAGCAACAACGTTTATTAAGCCTTTTAATCTTTTGAAGTAGAAGAAAAATTAAGATTTCTGTTATTCATAAAGTGTATCCCATATTATCTAATTAAGTGGGTCTTAGCCCTAAAAACCATAATTTAAAAAGAACAGCTGAAAGAACATGCTGTGAGGAGGGCATAAGGATTGTAAATCTTAGAAAGGAGAGATCCTTGTTTCCAAAGGCAATTAAATATTAGCAACATACTGCATTGTAATTGCAGGCATGAAATGAATCATGAAGGCAAATGTGGAATAGATTATTCAATACAAATGGGCTGGTTTCATGCACTTTATGCTCAGTGCAAAGCAAAATTACCCTTGAAAATGTTTCCTTTTTTACAAGTAAGTTATTAGTACATTCAAAAATATTTATTTTATGATGATTCTAAGGTGCAGAAACAGTGGAAAAATGTATTAAATATTAGATAACATGATGAAATCTAACTCTTACACTAACTTTTGCATATATTTTGAATAATGATGCTGTGCGTTAAATAAAGGTTACATATCTGGGTGTGCAGGTGGTGCAGTGGTTAGCGTACATGACCCATCTATGTAGGCCTTAGTCCTCAATGATGGTGACCCGGGTTGGACCCCCTCCCCTGTCAGACTAATGTCAACAAAAAGAGCCACTACTAAAAGGAAAACATATATATTGTAGAATGACCATAAAACAAAAAATTTTACCATCCAAGATACTTTGGATGCAACAGAGTAAGAAAGATAATAGGGCTTATATGAAGCCATTTTCAACTTGACAGCACCATCTTGTGGCGTAATGGAGCTTAAGTGCCTTAAAGAGTTAAATGAATTAAAGAAACATGAAGAAAGACAAAGACCAGAATTTTTGCATAAGGTGAGAGTACATTTTCAACAAACATATTTGGGAAACACTTGCAGAGGTATGCTTCCTATTGTTGATTACTTGTTGTCGAGCATTACCTTAGTTGTAAAGCATCAAAACTCTCCCCAGCCATTGTGAAACCAGCTCATATCCCCAAAGAAAGATCACACATATGTTTAATTTTATTTGCAGAAGTGATACATCAGTAGTAATCAGAAGAAAAATATGCAATCCTGATCAGAACAGAAAAACTCTGTAGACTATATCATCTATTTAAATACCCTTATCAATTCTCCTTTCTGCATAGTACAGTAACTTAAAACTATACAAAAGTGTTTTAACTAAAATGTCAGCACACAACACACTAGTAGAAATCCTATAAACTATGTAGGCAAATTTACCACCTATAAGAGTTTTGCTATTTGAAATTCTACAATATTTGCATGCTTACAATCTACTTTTGTATAATCTTTGCTTAGTTACTGGGTACTGTCAAAATACCTCAGAGTTTCCCATTACAGACACATTTTGTTTTTCTTGTGAACACAATCATGTAAACCAGGATGTTTTTGAATCCTTCTACTGACCTATATACAATATTTTTTCAAAATAGTTTTAGAAGCCCAGTTTTCTAAAAGGTAAATATTGCATGTACTGATAGCTGACAAAATAAAAGTTAACTGCCTTACAGATTGTTCTATTCTTCCTGTTACTGTAAACTGAACTGTATATTAAATAAATCCTTGGTATTAATTCATCTAAGGCCTTCTCATCTAAGCAAACTGATAACTTTGTAATTTAATCAAAGCTCATAAATAAATCTGAGATATGCTATGATGGATATTTATAATTCAAAGCTATTAATTAAGTATTTTATAACTAAAATATTTATCATAATTATTTTAATAACTAGGGATGTCTGAATTCAACTGCAGCTTTGAGTATTGATCGATGCTGGTACTTACCTCATACAATACCATAATGAATCATACTTATTTTGTAGCTTGGAATAAAAAGGCTTCATCAGATTATATTACATCAATCAGAGAAAAATACTAAACAGCATCAGGTATGAGAACAACTGAAACATTTCTTATTCACCAAAGAGTTCCATAAACTTTAAACAAAACAGATCGAAAAGTGTTTCCCCATGCTTTCTAATATCTGAGATTTTATTTTTTTGGCTGATTTTGGACCAATTCCCGATATCAATATGGGATTGGAGAAAAAGATACATGAATAAATATTTGTTAATGAGTACCTTTTATAATTCTTGGACATCTTGTAGAATAGGCAAATAGGTTTCTCCTCATTTTTTTGAGTGAATAATAAATAAAATATTTATTAACCAATTTATCTGTAATTTATCATAAGTTGGTCAAATTGAAAATTCTTTTCAAAGAAATTCTAGAGATCTGATGTGTTTATGCTGCCCCTCCGCATCTCATTGCTGAGCATGGCCAGTCAGCACTGACAACAAACAACCTTGACTGTCTGGTTAGCCGTGAAAAAGTCAGACGGTTTAATCAAGGGTTGGAAAGTTAATGAGTTCCAGGCATCACTTTTTTCACTTCTTTGCAACCCCAGTCAATAAAGCTAAGAGAACCTATCAGCTAACTGTGCAGGTAGTCCAACTGAGGAGGGTTCTGCGCAGTATCTTAGCTGTTCCTACGACTCTTCTGGACAGAGACCTCTGATGTTTTACCTGGAATCTGCTGTAGCCACTCTCCCAGTTTGGGGGTCACAGCCCCCAGTGCTCCAATTACCACTGGCACCACTGCTGCTCTTACTTTCCACATCTTTTCTAGCTCCTCCTTCAGCCCTTGGTATTTCTCAAGCTTCTCGTGTTCTTTCTTCTTGATGTTGCCGTCGCTTGGGATTGCCACATCTATCATTACTGCCTTCTTCTGCTGTTTGTCGATCAACACGATGTCTGGTTGGTTAGCAATCACCTGTTTGTCAGTCTGGACCTTGAAGTCCCATAGGAACTTAGCTCGGTCATTCTCAACTACCTTAGGAGGTGTCTTCCATTTTGACCTTGGGACTTCCAGCCCATACTCAGATGTTCATACGCAGATGTTCCTGTACACTATGACAGCTACCTGGTTGTGGCGTTCCATGTATGCACTTCCTGCCTGCATTTTACACCCTGCTGTAATGTGCTGTATTGTTTCAGAGGCATCTTTGCACAGTCTTCACCGGGGGTCCTGCCTGGTGTGGTAGACCCCGGCCTCTATTGATCTTGTACTGAGTGCCTGTTCTTGTGCTGCTATGATTAGTGCCTCTGTGCTGTCCTTCAGTCCAGCCTTTTCCAGCCACTGGTAGGATTTTTTGATATCAGCCACTTCTTCTATTTTTCTGTGGTACACCCCGTGCAGCGTCTTGTCCCTCCATGATGGTTCTCCTTCATCTTTCTTGTTCTCACTTTCGGTTTTCTCCTGCCTGAGGTATTCGCCAAGCCATTTGTCTTTGGGGGCCATCTTCCTGATGTACTCCTGGATCTTAGTTGTTTCATCCTGGACAGTGGTCTTGACACTCACTAGCCCTTGTCTTCCCTTACTACGCTTGGTATACAGTCTCAGGGTGCTGGATTTGGGGTGAAACCCTCCATCCATTGTGAGGAGCTTTCTCGTCTTGATGTCAGTAGCCTCTATCTCCTCCTTTGGCCAGTTTATAATACCAGCGGGGTATCTGATGACTGGCAGGGCATATGTGTTGATGGCTTGGATCTTGTTTTTCCCATTCAGCTGACTTTTCAGGACCTGCCTTACTCTTTTTAGGTATTTGGCTGTGGTGTTCTTTCTTGCTTTCTCGTGGATTCCGTTAGCCTGTGGCAGCCCATGGTACTTGTAGCTGTCCTGAACATCTGTAATGTGGCCTTCTGGTAGTTCAACCCCTTCGTTCTGATCATCTTCCCTCTGTTTGAGACCATGCGACCGCACTTGTCCAGTCCGAATGACATTCCAATGTCGTTGCTGTAGATCCTGGTAGTGT
>NW_015151191.1:53452-93791 GCF_000732505.1 Cyprinodon variegatus
TTTACACACATAACAATGACACTAGCCAAACCAGTTAAAAAATAATAATTCTCAGCAGCTGCACCTGTTACAGAAAAAAGTCTGAAACTGAAAAGTGCACAAAATTATTCAATCACACAGTGTTCAGAAAGTGCATTTTCCTTTAATCTGCGCATAAGATGAATGACTGTTTAGGTGTCACTGGTGGTAGCACCGTATCGATACTTTTGAAAATGAGTATTGTATCCGGATACAACTTTTCAGTATCGATACTTTTTTGAGTATCGATACTTTTGACAACCCTAATATATATATATATATATATATATATATATACAGTAAACATATAAAAAATAAAAAATATAAAAATTCAAATAAATATAAATAAATAAAAACAATGGGGTGAAATATCCCTATTACAACAGTTAAATATCCCCAGGCTAGATTCAGTTACAGCATCTGATTATTTGCATCCAGATGCTAGTAAAGAAAAATTTGTTTTTTTATGAACTTTGAACAGTTTATGGCATAGTTCTAAGCTTATCTTTTGTATAACCCTTAGAAAAAAGTAGTCTGTTCAAGTATACTAAAAGTGCACTAATTTTATACATAAAATCAGGCAGTGCACTTAGAGTTTACTTATTCTAAACTATATTTCATATAGGTAACAATAGTTTAGTCAAGTGTACTTGACTATATTATTGTTTACTTTATTGTTTAGTAAAGAATACTTTAGTTAACTTAAAAATGTCCCAATTTAGTTTCAAAGAAGTATTACTTTAGTAATACTTCAAGTACACTAAAAGTACATTGTTAGTAATACTTTCTAAACCTATACTTAAGTATTCTTATTAGAATTTACTTCAAGTAAACTATTTTTTGCTAAAGGAATCCAAAATATTATTGTGCATTCTGTCACCAAAACTACTAAGCTATGACACAATGTGAAATTTGATCCTGAAAACAAAACCTCATTAAACAAAAGTAAATACCTTTTGAGAAAAAAATAACTAAATATTAAAATCTGTGTCAGTTAGAATGTATTGGTTCCTTTCAGGTCCTGTTTGAATTGATCCACATTTTAGATGCTTAACTAGTTGGTTTCAGGAATGACCGAATATCTCAGTGATTGGTGCAAAAGTCGAGCTGTAAATACCTAAGATTTAGAAAGGAGTGCGGTCTTATTGCCTCCTAGAGCTGCCACGCACCAGAGGCCGAACTGCGCATGCGCAGAGCTTCCATCCGTCTCCTCGGTGCCTAGGAGGTTGGAGGAAGATGATGCGGCCGAGCGGACCTCGTGTGCAGCGCGCCACTTTTTAGACGTAGATTTTTCACTTGCCTTGTCTAGTTTCTTGCCAAAAATTAGTTGCTGTTCAATGCGGAGGTGCGAGAGGAGCGAAACAGATTAGGTGCGACGAGAAAGAAGAAGAAGGAAAGGAAAGGTAGAAGTGAGGCGCAGTGAGCAGGGCTGGGCATCAAATTGCACCGGATGTCATTATACACTGTTAAATATCCAGGATGTGAGTATTTCCTAAAGCGTGTGTATTTGTGGCTTTTTCATTTGTGTATCTCAAACCTATTTTTTGTTTTTTTATATGTAGATATTTGTATATTCAAACCTGTTGAACTTAACTGTTCGGGTTAAATTGTAACTTTTCACAGAGTAACCTATTTTAACTCCTAATAATATTCATTATGTTAATATTTTATATTCTTAATTTTTCCTCTTATCTTTCACCACATCAGTCAACCACCTGTTAAACCTGAGGAGGAATAACTCCACTTCAGAGAGTAAACCATGGCAGGACTCCTCCTTAATACTATATTTATTACTAATAAGCTATGATTGTAATTTTCAGAGTTTTATGAACCAATTTCCCTAAAAATATATGCACATATTAACCGAGCAGGCTCTGTGTCTCTTTGGGCATTTGTACTTAGGCCCTCATCTAAGCTCATTGATCAATTGAATTTAAGCCTCTTGAGCAGCCAGAGCTGAAACCTGCTGACACATGCGCTCCAGTCTTTTTGTTAGGCTTCCCTCTCTCCCTCTCTCTTATCTGGCCTCTGTGAGCTCAACTACATCCGGATGCGTTACCATGCCTCATAAAGTGTCCATCCTTGCAGATTATTTTATCCACGTCTCTATGTGTAACTCTGAGCTAAAGTCCTCAGATCAATGCTTACATTGTTGGAAGGTAGTTACTGTATGCTTAGCTATTAATTATTTAAAGGGCATCTGATCTGAGTCATAGGATTAATAATAGATTAATATAAAGACAAAAGCTCTCTGACAGGTAGAAGCTGTTTGTCATGAAAGGCACCCTAATTAGTCTCAGTGAGGCCATATTCAAAGCTTGTACTCTATGGGGTCCAAAAGGATATGATTTATACTGTAGGGTGGGTCATCACAACTCAACTAATAACTGATAATACATCCTCCGTCGTTGGATATTTGTTAATTATGCATAACTGTTATCAAGGTTAAGTGATGGAAAGTGAAAATTGGGCGTCATCTTTGTTTGCCTCCATCCAGTCAGAATACAGAGCAGGGGAAGCCAGAGGTCACAGGGCAACCCCAAATATATTGCTGCTGTGCATGTAGAACAATCAAAAGCCCCTATTAATTAGAAAGAAATTGAAACCAATAAATTCCTTATTGGTCTGCTCTAAATAGCAAAAACAGGCAGGTCAAAAACTGAGTTTATTTTTAATTTTTTGTATTTATCCCAGGTGATCCACCAATAAACCCATAAAGACTGTAACCAGAAAGTACTTTGGGGCTAAAGGTTAAAGTTTGATCCAATGTAAGGATCTTGTTCCTCATTTTTTTTATTTTAAAGTAGGACCTGTTTATCACCTTTTACGGTATATACAAGAGCATTTGAACATACGACATAAAGAAATATTGGTTCTTTCTATATTGCCATAGTTAGCTCGAGTTAGCTCATGGATTTACCTTTTTTTAACATTAAATACATCCATCTAGGATGTAAAATTATTCTCCTATGAATAACACATGGAAAATCAGATCACAAGATATTCTTATACATTAATCAAATATTTGACGCTTCATATGATAATATGAAGCCCTTTCATCATAATATAGGCACATGTCAATATGATATTGGGAAAGATATTTTTTAAGTGTAACAAATTATCATGGCTATATCAAGTTATTTGAGTTTTGCCAACATAGTAAATATATATTTGTCAACCAGATTTTTGTGATTAAAGTGTCTTCTTTTTTGTGGTATATTCTATACATTAGCGCGTATTTGCAAGTTTCCAGTTGGTTTTTGCGCTGCTGCAAATACACCTTAATTTCCCTGCTGTGGGACAAAATATGTTTTTTCTATCTAGCATCTTCTTTTCTATTTATAGATCCTATGGTTGCTCTTCTGCTCTTTGTACATCATAAATGCACAAACTAATTTCTCCCCCTGTCACATGTGTCAGTTTGCATACACAATAAAACCCACTCACTCACCAAATCTAATTTAAAGTAGGACAAACATGTTTAGTGTGATGAGGTATTTGTTTGGCCAAAATAGTTCTTTATACTTCTAACTTCTTAGATTACTTTGTAGCGGTCCACTTAAAGCCCTGCTTTGTCATACATACCAAACCCACAATACACTGCAGCTGCAAGTAAAAGTATTGTGCATTGAAGATTGTAGGGCGTCGCCCTGTGTCCCTCTGATGGGGCGTGCATGACCTGTAATTTAATTTTTCTGTCTCTTTGCTGTTTTCTGTCTCCACAGTTTAATCACAACCAGCGGTGGAGCTATGGAGCTTGTAACACATCTCGTGAATGACACAGTAGAGTTTTATAAATGGAGCCTTACTATAGCAGGTAAGATGGTTTCACCAGTTGCTGATCCTCTCAAACTGCTAGTGTGGCTTGTCATTTATATATGGAGGAAAAAACACATTGCAATGCTTTTCTATGCTAGAGATTTAAAGCGACTGTTGATCTATGTTTGCCTCTAAACCAGGTTTTGCAAAGAGTTTTCAGTAACAGTTTCAAGTGTTCCAGTTATTTCACCAGACAGCTGATAAATTACTTATATGTGCTTTAATTACATTATAAAATGTATCGGAGTGGTCTAATTTCAAAAGAAATAGAAACAAAAGTGTCCTTGTTTCATAATGATCTGCTGAAATGTTGGGACCAATCAGCCTCGTTTCCTGGCTGATTACAAACTTCGCTAAATCCTTTTATTTTTCTTAGAACATAAAAGAGCAAACATTCATGGTGCTATAAGAGTTATAGTCATTTTTGAATCCAAAAGTAATAAGATTGTTCCCAGCCATGCAGGAGATGATAGCCTTTATCTGATTTTTTTTTTTTTTTTTATCAAGAAAATGCTTCAGAGTGCATTCTGTTTGTGTCTGTTTTCTAAACTGAAAAGTTTATAAGTTCCTCGTTTTGAGGTATTTAATTAGGAGATAAAAGGAGCTGTTAGTTGTGTTTTTTTCACCAAGCTGTTAAAGGGAACACTGAATGAATTCAGTCTCTGGTCATGTGACTAATTTAGTTCTGCTTTAATTAGATTTTTACACGGTTTAGATAAAATGTCAACTGACAAAATCTCCCAACTTTCTCCAGACAAGAGGGTGGAGAACTGGCCGATGATGGCGTCTCCCTCTCCCACCCTGGCCATCAGCTGCCTGTACTTGATTTTCTTGTGGGCGGGGCCAAGGTACATGCAGGACCGCCAGCCCTTCACACTCAGGAAGACCCTCATAGTGTACAACTTCAGCATGGTGGTCCTCAACTTCTACATCGCCAAAGAGGTTGGTGTCAATGTGGACAGATGCAATTCTTTTTTTTTAAGTTAAAGTCTGGCTAGGAATGTCAAACATCATTAAGTGATGAAAGGAAAACTGATCTCCATCTTTTAAAGATCCATTTTTAGCTGTTAGCTTTAAGTCATTGGCTTACTTCATCCAGGCATACTCGCCAAGCTTGATACATATCATAAGAATAATAATCAGTTCAGTTTATTCATTTAGAACCAGTTTTTGGCAAAAGCAATCCCTTAGCTTTTTACAAGAAAAAAAAAAGGTTAACCAAAAAAATCAAATTTTGTCCAAAATCAAATGAAATTGTTCGGTTGTTTATGTGCTCAAACTGAGTTTGGAATAATTTACAACAGAATGATTTAGAAATTTTTTTTCCTTAAACAAATTTTTTTTTTATTGATGCAAATGTGTGTACCGGTACATGCTTTATTGCCTTGGCTGTTCTTTCCCAACCTTGATCTAACTTTGCCATTTGCCCCCTCTTTTCAGCTCCTACTAGCATCAAGAGCTGCTGGGTACAGCTACCTGTGCCAGCCGGTCAACTACTCAAACGATGTGAATGAAGTCAGGGTAAGCTCCCTCGCATGCACCTTTCACTGAGCTAATGTGTGCACTCACCCCCATCACGTCTGCAGAAATTTGTATTCATTTAACAAATCTTGATGTTTACGTGGGTCAGCTATCGTGCATGCAGCATTTCCTGTGCCTAACAGGTGGGGTAATGCTGTAATCTTGTTGCTGACGTTAAGAAGATCACTAATTCTGCT
The DNA here is from genome assembly GCF_000732505.1 of Cyprinodon variegatus. NCBI lineage: Eukaryota > Metazoa > Chordata > Actinopteri > Cyprinodontiformes > Cyprinodontidae > Cyprinodon > Cyprinodon variegatus. The sequence continues at coordinate 59,008 of NW_015151191.1, forward strand.
GGGTATCAGAGTAGGAGAGAAACAGAGAGATGATGAGAGCCCGGCATTTCTAACTGGGCTGATTTTAGGACAAAGAGGGTGTGGTTATCAGTCACACCACGAGCTGGAACTCCACCCACTTTTGCAACTCACTGCTTTGGTGGGGCTGGAGTAGCTGTTGGGTTCAGAGATATCAGAGAATGGCCTTGTGGACCATGTGCTTGCCCAACATACATGGAATATTACAGCTTAATTAACAAAGAAAATAGATTGTTTGTGGCATATTTTGATGGAAGTTTTGTTTTGCAAACACCTCCATTACACAATGTTACATGTCACAGAATAGGACATTTAACATTCTACTAAGAAGTGACTGAATTATTGTGAAAGATCTTTTCATCATAAATAGATTTTTGCTTTCTTTAAACTGGGAATGTGAAGAGTAGGTGTTAGTAGTCAGTGTCTTATTTTTTCCTAGACACAAATCTGGACTGTCGTAGTCTGATATAAAACTGAATACATAACAAATATTTACTTTCAAAAGAAGGATTTTATTACTAAGCATTGAAATTATTAGATCAGAAAACAAAGACAACTACCTGAACACGTCTACTGTGACTGCTATTGTCCAACTACACTTAGATGACAAATGATGTAAAAACTACTGGATAAAATATTGTCTTCCCGTAAAGTGTGAAAGAAAAACATTGCTAGCTTGTGCTACTAAGGCTAATGTTACCTTAAGTAAACAAACCCTTTTTCTACTGTGAATTAAATCCATGAGCACAACCGACTAATTTAACATAACAGCATAATTTGATATCTTATTTCATCCTGGGGAAAAAGATTCGGTGAGGCCTTATCAGGATGTTATTGTAGCTATAGTTCAAAATGGTGGTTTCTGAAGATGATAGCAGTATTTTATCCTACCCAAAAATCTTAGCCTGTTTTTATGCCTGATCTTATGTTTTTTTATTTAGGATTATTGTATGACTTTCATTGTCTTCATTGATGCATATGCATATTTACCAGTAATATATCACTATACAGATATCTGCTGCATATATTCATTCTGCTTCTTATGTCTCCAGATAGCATCTGCTCTTTGGTGGTATTACATCTCCAAAGGTGTGGAGTTCCTGGATACAGTCTTTTTTATACTGAGGAAGAAGTTCAACCAAGTCAGCTTCCTCCACGTCTACCATCACTGTACCATGTTCATCCTCTGGTGGATCGGTATCAAGTGGGTCCCTGGTGGACAGTGTGAGTAAATAGTTGTAAATCCCAGAGTGAACCAGTCTTTTGTATTTTTTTTTTCTTTATTAAGTAACATTTAGAAAAATCTTGACCCTATCTACAGCGTTTTTCGGTGCAACCATTAACTCTTCCATCCACGTGCTCATGTACGGCTACTATGGGCTGGCTGCCTTGGGACCTCATGTGCAGAAATACCTCTGGTGGAAGAAATACCTCACAATAATTCAGATGGTGGGTAACACTTTTACAAATTAACCTTAGAAACAAAATTCTCCAAACTGTCTGGTAATAGAGTAGAAACTTCAGTTAAAATAAGATTTTTATTTTTCTACTCTTTAGATAATGATACAGAGTTTGTTATGGTAATAAACTATTCCTTTAATATGTAATTGCACTATGTCGTATTTTGGGTTGGGTGATAATCTCTTTTTCAGTTAAGAGCTCAGCTAGTAAAAATAAGTAATTTTATCTGAAATAAGTTGAAAAAATATTAACTTATAGTCATATTTTCTTTTTTAAATTAATCTCACCAATCATCAATTTAAACCGCAGTATGAGGCTCTGAATGATGTCATTTTTTTCAATACTTCAAATAAATAATATTCTTGGCCAGCTCAAAGCAAGCGCTAAGAATTTCTGTCATCCTCAGCCTTTCTTTTTTCTCTAAATAATTGAAAGCGTAAGAGATTAAAACTAAGGAACTTTGCTGTATATTAAGCTTAATTCAGCTCAAAGTTCTGGCTTCTGTCATGATTTCTCTGGGTGAACCACAGAGATTTCTCAACATTTTGTAAAAACTAAAAATCCTCACTGATACTGAAAGCATCTGATTTTGAGTCCACCTTCCTTCTTAAGATAATTCACTCAACAGAAGGGAAACAGAAGGGCTGCCGTTAGCTTCGGAGCTCCGCTAGTTGCTGCGGTCCTCTCACCTTCGCAATTTTTTTAAAATGATGCTTTAAATTGGGAAATGGGCCATAAAGTGATGCTTTAAAGTATAATGTTCTTGCCTCAAATTATCTTAAAATGTACTTTCATTGAACAACGGCAACAGAAAAGAGAACTTTTAACTTAATACTCAGAGCTCTGGGAGCGCTCCACTGAAAGCTGCTGCTGCCGCATTGCATTCTGGGACATCTGTCAGTCTGGAGAACTGAAAAGTCTGCTCTGATGCATACTCAGTAAATAGGGAGGGGCGGGAACATCATCCGGGACTTTGTCCTTTCTCCGTCTGCTGTTCTTGTGAATTGGAACAGTACTAGGGCTGATGCTGGTGACGTTTAACGACCACATGAGAGCGCACAAGTACACATATTGAGAAACGGCAACAGTTTTTATTCAATAATTTATAGCCAAAAAAAAAACCCCTCAAAATTTATAGATAGAGGATATTTACATTACATTTTGTTTAGTGATCAGTTTCAGGTTTAATTGCAGCAGTGACTGTTTTAGAGTCTGTATGCTTCAGTTATTTTAGTATTACATTAGTTGGAATAAATAACAAATATCTAATTTATTGTTTCAGCTCTAGCTACAGTGTAATATGAAGCTGGTCCCTGTCATGTTTTAACTGGATTGTTTCTTTTTTACGTTTTTGACAGTCAATTATAAATCTCAAACCTTTTCCTAAATTTGCACTTTTCTTGATGTTGAACAGATCCAGTTCCATGTAACCATCGGCCACGCTGGTTATTCCCTCTACACTGGCTGCCCCTTCCCCTGCTGGATGCAGTGGGCTCTGATCGGCTATGCTGTCACCTTCATCGTCCTCTTTGCCAACTTCTACTACCACGCGTACAGACGCAAACCATCACAGAAAGGCTGCAAGCCAGAGGCCAACGGCACTTCGGCCGTGACTAACGGTCACAGCAACATGGAAGAAGTGGAGGAAAATGGAAAGAAGCAAAAGAAGGGAAGAGCAAAAAGGGAGTGAAGAAGGAAGAGGCACATCCCTGGCAACAACCTGAAAGTTGATGAAGAAAGAGGGGAGAAATAAACCAGACAATCATCTGTGCAGATAATGTAGATTGAGGTGATTCGGGACCAACCTGAAAAGAACAGCGGGTGTCAGTGTGTATTTATGGGCAAGTCTGTAAAAGCTTCTGGTTTTTAGGTGGGAGACGGCTTTGGTGGTTGTCTCCATAACATTTTTTTTTTAAAGAAGAAAAGTAAAATGCTGATCAAATAGGCTCCATGCTATTCTGTCCAGCTGTGTTTTGGACCCTGTTAGGACCAAAATGTCACAGAAAATGCAAAACCTGCTCAGCATTCACGACCAAAATTCACCTTCAACTTTTGTACTCTGGATTCTAACATCGCTTTATCTGAATGCTCAAATAGTTAATGTGCTAATTTATTTGTTAGTGCTCTAAATAAATTTTGATTAAGTTACCATTTTTGTTATGCTATTTTTTCGGGGGGTGGGAATATTTGTGTTTACAAATGCAGTTGATTTAAATATGTTTATCAAGGAAACACATATAGTTTGCCATCTACTGTATTTACATTGCCTTGACAAAAGCATTTATACTTCTGCTTTTTTCTTCAGCCATCCGACTTTAAAACTTCATTTAGATTTTATGTAACAGATCAACACAAAGTTGCATGTATTTATGTAAAAGAAGACAAAAAGGTTTCTTTTTTAATTATCTCCACCAGCTTTGCAAAGTTAGAGTAAAATATTTACCAAGACGCTGTCTTTTATCTTAGCTCCCTGTACATAACCTCCTATTCTCTCTGACCANGTTGGAGTTTTCTCTAAAAGCTTTGCAAAGTAAGAGTAAAATATTTGCCAAGTCTCAGCTCTTTTAGACAACGTTGTCTTTTATCTTAGCTCCCTGTACATAACCTCCTATTCTCTCTGACCAAAACAAACGTATCCTAACATGACACTGCCACCACTTATTTTGTACTATGGGGATTTTGTCTTTTTGGTTTAGTTTAATCAATTTTCCCTCCCCTCACAGTGCTTTGCATGCAAACCCAACAGTTCAACCTCAGTCTCATCAGATCAGAGTAGCTTCTTCCACATATTTGCTGTGTACCTGTCATTGCTGATGACAGACGTCTTTCAAAAGTGGCTTTTTTTCCTTTTAATTTTATCATAAATGCAGTCTTATGTTGATGGGAAACTACAGCTTGTCTTAACAACAGATTCTTCCGCCTAAACTGCGGATATATGTTTTTCTGCTACATTTTTTTTAGGTCTTCTAACTGCTTTACGATTAATGTGTTGCTTTAAAAAAGAAAAAAAACATATTTTAGTCCTTCTAATTAAAACTTTCTCTCCATATGCTGTTGGTCTCTTATATAAAACACATTGAGGTTTATGGTGGATGGTGAAAATGTTAAGAGCATATGAATACTTTTGCAAGGCTCTGCTACTTATTTGTGATGATCTGGAGCATCTTTCAACAGGTCCAACAGCTCATGGACAGTGCAATTCTTTGCAAGGAGAAAACTGCTGCATTTAAAGAACAATATGCAAATACCCTTGTGTTTATTTGGAGCTAAAAAAACAGATTTGAAAGACCTTAGATTTATTTATGGTTTTTAGGAAATATTTATTGACAGTAAAATCCATCTTCTTATGGGTCTTCAAAAATTGATTTCTTTTTGCTGTGCATCATAGTCGAGTTTCAAGGATGTCGTCTACTGCCACTTAGGATCGAATGGAAATGCCTCATTAATGAAAAGCTTTTTTTTTTTTTAAGAAACCAAGAGGTCATTTTATTGTCTTGTTCAAAGAAAAGGGACTCTGCTTCCTGGCTGCACATGTAAATGAAATAAAGAAACTGTCAGCACTGCTTAGATTCTTGTGTTTGTTGTATCTATGTTATTTCTCAATTGTTGTGACTGACTCCATATCAGATGCATTTTTTTTATTTTATTTTATTTTTTATCCTCCCATCTTTTCTGGATCTTCAGGTAGAAAAGATCCTGTTGCAGGTCTCTGTGTTAGAGGCTGTTATCTTCAGCCTGTTCAGACAGATCTGCCCTAATCTTTGAGAGCAAATTGGCTTTAGCTCCAAAAGAGCTTATTTCCACGTCACTCCTCGAGCTATCCAGGAAACCAGGTCACTGTCAGAGAATCTACTGCTAATCTTTGAGCAGTTACTGGTTGTAACCATGAAAAGAAAGAAGAAACTGAGGGACATTTCTACAAAAAAATACACTTTGAAATAATTATTTCCATTGACAATGTTATTTTAAAGATACATTTTAAATATCCAATCTGGTTTTAAAGTATAACTTTAATCTAAATAGATTTTCCAAATTGTCTTTTATCTGTATATATAAATATATATTTACAAATGACAAGCACATTCTAATTGTTGGCTTTTTTCATATTTTTTGCACCCTGTGCAACTGCTTAACTCCACCTCCTTTCTTCCCATTTGAGGACACTTGCAAACTACCAACCCTCTCTATACTGGCATCAGGGTGGGGGTTAAAGGGTAGATAGACAAACAATATTCTAGATAAGTTCAGTGCCAGGGAGAATATTTGTCCTCCTCAGGGACACAAAGGGATCTAAGCTAAGGACTAAGAGGATTGCAGAGGGGTCAATGCTTTTAGCACAGGGCACTATTACCTACCTACCCCCCCCCCCTCCATGCTGATCAAAAATGTGTTTGCACATTTAGCTATAAGCTGACTTATGGATTTGTAGAGTCGTTACAACTATTGATGCAGCCAATTCTTGTAAAAAAAAGTATGCAACTTCGACTTTGACGAAAAAAAGATATTTATGTGCTCCAACTTTTAAATTGGTTCCCATTTATTGAATCAAAAGGTTTGCTGTGGCTAAGAGTTTCATGGGTCTGCAGACCACAGTATAAAACAGGGTGAAGGGTCATTGAGCAGGTTTTAAATCCCTCCAAACCTGACCCGTTGCTCACTCATCTCATTAGCAATTAAATGACTAAGAGAGACTAAACTGAGTGGAAACAGTCAGCGTTTTATTGGCTCTAGGTCCATGGAACAGTTTAGCGTATAGACAGCGACTTCTGCTGGACAAGGATAATATCTCGGTCTATTGTGAGTGGAACTGTGTCTGGAAAGGATAACTAAATATGCATCGTAATACAGTGAAATTTTTATTGAAAATGTAAACATATTTTAGAAAATTGAAGAAAAAAAATCTTATTAACTAATATAGATCAATTAGACTGCAAGCATCTGTGTATTTGTGACATTGCCTAATTTTTTATTTTTTTTTCCCTCTGCATTCAGTTATTATGATCATTGTATGCATTACCCAGTAAGCACTCCATGTGCTATCTATTTATTTCTTTGTTTTAACATTTGGGGGTTTAGAAGGATGCCAGCAACTGTCTGCTGAACTTTCAACCTAAAGTCTTCACCAGCATGGAGGTTTCTACATTTTAAAATGTTTTATTTGATTCCTTTTAAGATATATTTTGTTTCTATGAGAAATTGAATTCTTGTTTGTAAGCTGTAAGTCAGGATCATTAATATGAACAGAAAATAAATATTTAAGAATTATTGGCCTGCATAGAAATTTTAGGTAAATATTGGTAATTAAATGATTGAAAAAAAAACTTCATGATCATATCAACGTATTGACAGTTATATGGGTTTTAACCTATTCAAAGGCAGCTGTAATACTGCATATGTTCTGCTGAGTTTAGAAGTAGAGAGTCTGTGTTGATTGCTAGATGTGATGGAAAGCTAACATGAAAAATGTGAACAGATATAGTAGTTCACATTTTTTAGGCTCCAATGTCTTTATTCTTCTACATGTTCCTCCTGTTCAAACTGATAAAGGAAAGAAAGCAGTGTGTTGGCTCCTACAGCGTGGAATTAGCTCCAGTCTGAGCTCAAGATGTCAGACATTATTTAATTGGACTTATTTCGAGCGGTTCTTAAAGATAGACAACAAGCTTCTATGAAACAGCGTCACTGTTTTTAAATTGTTTTTTATTGTTTTATATTTTGTGCATATGTATTAATTGATTTTTTTGTAACCAGGTTGCAGTGTATTGCAGATCTCTGCCCAGGTCCCCCTTGAAAATGAGATCCAGATCTCAATGGGTTTACCTGGTTCAATAAAGGAAATAAAAAAGTAATAAATAGAAAAAAAAAACACCTTAAACAAATCATCCCCACATTAAAACCTGGTGGTACCCACACCATGATTTGGAGATGTTTTTGAAATACTTGGTGGCAGGGAAGCTGGTCATAGTCAATAAGAAGGTTAATGGATTTAAATACAGACAAATCGAAAAGAAAACCTGCAAGTGGCTGCAGAACACTTGAATGTTTACCTTCTGGCAAGATGGCAGCACAGCACGATCTACAATAAAATAGTTAACATCTAAATAAAATCATTAGATAAAATTACCCAGTCACAGGGTTTAAAAAACTGATATCTATAAAGGCTCTACAGTCCACATGCATTATGACCATACTTGAGGCATTTCACAAACAAGAACTAGCTAATGTCAGTTTCAGGATGTGCAAAGGTGGTAGATTCACCCAGGAAGCTACAGCCTTATGAAAAGGGGCTCAACAAAACATTGGCTCAGAGTGGGCAAAATACAAAAGCATGCTAAATCTGCGGGGGAAAAAAAATATATATGAAAAAAAAATCTCTCAAAACCATAATTTAGTTCTACTTCACGGTGCTTGTTATTCTTTCAAATGGAATCTAAATGAAATACAACAAATATTGATGTCATGCAACAACAATACAGAAGAGTTCATAATCTAATGATCTTGCAATATGCTATATTCTATACACTAAAATTAAATGGGGATTAGAGGGGCACTGTGGCAAGATAAATGTGAGGCTAGGGGATTATGGCAAGCCGTGTTAACATAAATTCGGTTATACTGCTTTTACATTCACAATATCTCATATTGTTTTATGACTAGACATTTTAGCTATTTAAGATATCTCTAATTATATTTTGACTAGTCAAAATACCTTTTCTAGATATCTCTAATTATATTTTAGTCAAAATACCTTTTCGAGATATCTCTAATAATTACATTCTGAGTAGTCAAAATGACGTCAGATTTACATTAACTTGTACAGAGACGTCAATTTAAGATATCTAGAATGAATTACTGACTATCTGAAATACACATTTCAGATATCTACATTAAATTACGACTAGTCATAAAGTAATTTCAAGATATCGTGATTTTAGTTTTGAATAGTCATAATTCTAATTAAAAGCCACCATGATGTAAAATAGTGTTTTCTTCCGGGTTTGACGTCCATCATGACGTTATGGTCAGAGCCCCTTGTGGTGCTTGGTGGTGCCCTGAGTTGCCCATTCCCTCCTTTTTGAAGCCTTGCGGTAGGCATAAAATCGAGGAAACAGGAAAAGAGCATTTGCTCAAACTTCTAGTTTATATAGACCTATATTTTTTTATTTTTAACCTTTTCTTCTATTTGGAAAGTCAGTTTCTGATGGAAACCTTTTCCATAACCGTTGATTTTTATTTTTTCCAAGTTGCGGTGATGTTATTATAGAAGAACAGCGACATCTAGCGGCGTCTTTATATAAATTAAAACTTCCTGAAACTTAAAAAAAAAGATTAAAAAAAACTGATCAATTTGAGCCTAGAATATAATAATTGAATTGCATCAAATGGCGTAAATCGCATATAGCGGATGTTTTGTGTCTATTTTTGTGGAAAACGAAAATGAAGCCAGTTGGTAACGGCGCTCAAGGACCTTCAACAACCCAGACAACTGGTAAAAGTACTGGATGTCGAGACAGAGCTCAAGATAAAGCGACGAAGCGAGCGGCTAAACATCCGAATAGGTTCTACTTGAAGGCGGAAAGAGGTAGAGACACAACTGGCAGGGACAGCAGATCCACCGGCGGCCGACAGGGGGACCCAGAGAGGCGCAGCGGGGCTGCTGTCCAGGCTGTTGGTGCTGAGGCTGATCTCACTTCAAAAAGGGCGGATGCTGCCAGAGGAGATTCACCGGTAGCACCGGCCCGCCGCTCAGCTCAATGCATTCCCTGCTTTAAAGATAATCCTCCTCGGAAAACCCCCGTCAACAAGACCTCCTCTCCAAGGAAAAAAGAGGAGGCGGAGGAAAACAGACAGCGGGAGAAGAGAAGCAGCAGCACCGGGGGTTGTGGAGCAGGCCTCGGCTTTGGTCCGTGGAGAAGATGCTCACAGGCTGAGCTGATCCACTTTCATTTGCAAAGGAGACGCAAGAGGAGCGTGGCGACGATGCAGACTAAACCGGAGGGCGGTGGTAGAGAGGAGGCGGTGCAGGGGGAGCTGGATCCGGCTGCAGAGGCGATGCAGGCGGCGTCCGAGGCAGAGCAGGACCAGGCCCTGGAAGAGGAGATAGAGAGGCTGCTGGAGGAAAACGATGACCTCAAGGTTTATAATTCATCATGAAATGAAAACGGTTTAAAAAAGAAATGTGTTGATATTCTTACTGTTGATAATAACAGATAGACAACCAATCAATCAGCCTGTTGATATTCTCCATGACAGACTGCTAAGCCTTTTTTGCAAAACACAGTCTGTAGAGGAATAATACATTAATGGTTATTGATCCAAATGATCAATAATATTTTGCCTTTAAAGGATATACTAGGTCTATACTATTAGTAAATGCATTACACAATCACAGGGCAGGATATAGGCTTCATATTACAAATATATCTATTAATAACAAACAGCAGACAAGGAGATAACTGCAACCTTAAACTAAATGATTTTGGTGTTGTATATTTTATCTTTTGGTGCAAACATATGACATATGAAATAAATGTATCAAGAAAAAAAAAACTGTGGCTTGTTGCCAAATTTCTGGTGCATGTTTTTTATTGACTATTAGAAATTCAATGAAAAAAGACACAAAAAACCTCCTATATTTTGATTTTAATAAATTATATTTCCAAATATATAACTTTATAACAATATTACAAATAAAAAAAATGGATTTAAAAGGTAATTAAAGATCCATGAATGAAAACAATGATAATAATTAATCTTTTTTTTTTTTTTTTTTTTATAATTGAAGTTAGTTGTTCTGTGAGAAACATAAGCAAAGTATGGTAATCTATCATAACCATCTTGTGTTTTTGACCAGTGCGAGATTGAGGAGATGAGGGCCGAGATGGATGAAATGCGGGATACTTTCTATGAGGAAGACACGTGCCAGCTGCAGGAAATGAGGCGTGAGTTAGAGAGGGCCAATAAAAACTGTCGGATCCTGCATTATCGGCTGCGCAAAGCTGAGAGGAAAAGGGTGCGCTACGCCCAGGCAGGAGAGATTGATCATGAGCTGCTGAGGATTCTGGAGCAGGACCTGAAGGTAGAAGCCATCAATCAAACCACATGAAGTCTCCACTAACATTATCATGAAAGCTTTTTATTTGAACTCTTACTCCTCCTGTTTATATGAAGTATGAAAACTTAAGTTCATCGCATTTTGAAATGCTGTATCAGAAATGAGGCTGATTGTTTATTGTCTGGTAAATGTATTGCAGGTGGCGAAGGATGTGTCAGTCCGGCTGCACCATGAGTTGGAAAAGGTGGAGGAGAAAAGGACAAAGACGGAAGAGGAGAATGAAAAACTGAGACAGAAACTCATAGAGGTGGAAGTGACCAAGCAGGCTCTGCAGAATGAACTAGAGAAGACCAAAGAGGTGAGTGCATTAAAGGTCATTACACTGGACTGATTTTGGTCCTTATCATAAACGAACGTGGAAGCATTGAGAGCCATGTATAAAAAATACAAGCTGAATAGACATATATATATATCTATAGTGTCATACTAAAATATAAATACATTACTCAGGGTTTTTGAAGATTTTGCACAAAGAGTTTGCAGTTGCATCTAACTGTTAGGATAATTATCATTGAAGATGCGTGAGTTTTATCACACCCTGGTATGGGCTGCCTGTTGTTTGTCAGAACTGACATTTTAATCTAATTAGGACATTTCCTCTGTCTGGATATACAGTTATATCTTCATTTTGTATGTGGCAAAGATTTGGAAATGGAATGAGAGCGGCAGTGTCCTATTTTGATAAGGCTGGAACCATAGATGTCTAATCATCTGCTAATGTGTATGATGTAAAATATGATGATGTGGCAGACTGATGAGATGTATAAAATGCCTTATTAACCATTAATCAGGGCCACTTCCTAAGAGGTGAGCCCAGAGGTGAACAGCTGCCATTCTGTAACCCTAAGCAATTTCTCTGATCTGAGTAAGATTACAATTTCTATCAGAATCTGCTGTCATGTCTCCTGGTTATTTAATACATATACGTTATGAAATGTTATTTAAAGAGTTTGTCCCGAGTGATTTCTTTTCAGGGAAAAGAACCGGAGAGATAGAGCATCAGGGTGCAAACACAGAGCCTATCTTTAACATAACCACCTTTAATCTAACACCCCAGAATAAAACCCAGCTGCTTAAAGTCACCTGAGAAATAAAACAAGTCCATCTTTGTCTTATTTGTTCTCAGCATCAATACGTCTGTTTTAGAGGTTGGTTAGAAAACATTGGTGCGCACAGACAGCATCATGAAAACCAACTAACACTGCAGACAGCTGATAAAGCTGTGTAGAAGTTAAAGTAAGGTTCACTTCTAAAACCAAAGCTTTGAACAAAAATGTGGTTAACAGTCGGACACATATCAAATTAAAGCAGCTGTACAAGAATGAGACTTAATAAGCATTTTTTTAATAACTGAACTTTGTTGATATTACACTGGAGAAATTTACCTCTGCTTTTAACCCAAACCCTGGGGAGCAGTGTGTGGTTAAGGGTCTTGCTCAGGGAGCCAGAGTGCAGGCTGTGGGGATTGAACCAGGTACTTGCAACCTTCTTAGAGCACAAGCACACTGCTCTAACCACTAGGCCAACACTCCCCTAAGCCTTGATGTTCTGCAAAGAAGAATGGGGAAGAACACGTTTGGTCTCTAGATGTGGTCAGCTGGTTAGTATCAGTAGCAAAAAGATTTTGTGAAAACCATGTCTGTAAATCTACTTCATCTTCACCTTTTCATATATCTTTGTGTATTTTTACTTATACCGTCAAAATAAAAGCATGGTGGCATAAATATTCTTCTTTTTTTCTTAGTCTCAAAAGCGACGGGGAAGCAAAGACATCCAGAAAGCTGACAAGAAGCCAACACAGACTCCCATAGAGGTCAGAGACTCTCTGCTTTCTCTTTCTGTTTTTTATGATCATCTCTGTCTTCCTGATAAAGTCTTCTCAAGCCTAACACATAGCATGTTATACTTTAAGTACAGCCAAAAGATTAGAGTGCTTTAGTCATAAATAAAGACTCAGTGAATGCTAAACATCCTCTTGGACCGACCTCTTGGCTGACAGGATGTTGCTCAAAATCTTTCCTTTAATCTTAGGTCTTTGAGTTGTTGTAGCTTTTTGCTGAGACTGATTTTCTTCTTGTTTCAGGAGGATAATGAAGACCTAAAGTGCCAGTTAGCTTTTATCAAGGAGGAAGCGGTGCTCATGAGAAAGAAAGCAGGCAAGATTGACAAGGAAAAGGATCGTCTGGAGCAAGAGTTGCAGAAGTATCGCTCTTTCTACGGTGAACTGGACAGTACCCATCCCAAAGGGGAGGCTGGCGGCCCGCCTACCACCCGCGAGTCAGAACTAAAGCTCCGGCTTCGATTGGTGGAGGAGGAGGCCAACATCCTGGGGAGGAAGATAGTAGAATTGGAGGTAAGACCAGAGCATGCTGTGAAAAGCTTTTTGAGGCAAAATCCATTGATCATTAGAATTTGTCTCCATCTTCCCAACCAGGTTGAGAACCGAGGTCTGAGAGCAGAACTGGACGACCTCCGTGGCGAGGGAGAGGGTGGCGAAAGCGGGTCTGAGGCGACAGGCGGGCCGGGTGTGGGCCGAGGTCTGGGCGAAGATCTGACGGAGCTCCGGCAGCAGCTGCAGCTGGTTGAAGATGAGGCCGAGCTCCTGAGGAGGAACCTTGCTGATACAGAGGAGCAGAACAAGAGGGTGACAGCAGAGCTGAACAAATTGCGCTTCAAGGCCGGCACCCACGAGGGAAGTTCCAGACATGGTGGAGGGGGCTCAGGAGGAGCAGCGGCTGATGGAGCTAAATCTGAAAATCTTCAGGAAGAGCTTAAAGCTGCCAGGCTACAGATTAATGATCTCAGCGGCAAGGTCTGGATTTTTATATTTTCTTTCCTTATGATGAAGTGAAAATCACTTTACATCCTGCACCACGTCACAACCACAAGCATTAACGTAGCATTAATAATATGTGACATAAACAAAACCAACAAATATTTATTGCATCAATGTAAAATTGAAGGAATAGGATATGTTGCTTACATCAAGCACTTTTGATTATTACTCCTCTAATATGATACCCCTAAATAAAAACAGCAGCCACAGTCAGATGTCATAATTATTACAAATGCATGTGACAGTTTAAAATATTTACCAGTGCAGAAACTATTACTTAATTATTTTAAATCCACCTAAAAATAATGATGTTGGTGGCTAACGTCCCAGAATAGCACATTTAAACGTGTAGAATCTAATGGTTGATTTAAGGAAACAACACTTATTTGTTTATATTTTTTCTTCTATTTTTTTTTTAACAAGCAGTATATACAGGACAGCGATGATTTTAGGATTTCATGCATCGTGCAATTGCATGCCTCTTTAAAAAAAAACGATTGGTCTTAAAGGTGTAGTGGAGGATGTTCTTTTTACGGGTCGATCATCAAAATAAGGGGTCCTCCTAATTTTCAATCATTGTAATATGTTTACGTAAGGCCGTCTGTGCCCAGCAAAGGATAAGACAAGGTAGCTATAGTGGGCTAAATCTACTCATATGCAATTTCACCCATTTTCATACTCACAGTCCTTAAAAAGTAAAATGATTAGAAGACATATTTAACTTGCTTTAATGTTTTTATATCTTTTTCTCTGTGCAATATTTGCAAGAGACACGTGTGTTCACATGTAAAAATAATTCCAGTGCAGTTACCGACGTTGGCGTTTATAATCCCTGCATTAGATCAAGTTTGTAATAGTAGGTTGGGTGAGAAAGACTTAAAGGTGTAGTGGACAATGTTCTTTTTCCGGGTGGATCATTAAAATAAGTGGTCCTCCTAATTGTCAATCATTCTGGTGATATGTTTACATAAGGCCGTCCCACATGCTCGTCCCCATTTTCACTTACCAGTGGTGAGTCTGACATGATGGAAAAATTGCAAATTTTCTTTTGGAAAGTAAGCTTATGAGTGGTGCAAATGGCAACCTTAAAACCGCACGTGCACAAGGAGAAATGGGCTCATGCATGATCTTGCAGGCGTTTAATAGGCGTTCCCTCTAGCAAGCAGGTACAGGGTTGTTCATGTGCATTTTTAAGTGGAGAGGCGGGTCTCCACTTAAAAATTCCTGAAAATCCTCCATTATACCTTTAAGGTTGAGGTTATTGACACCAGCCGGAAAAACTACCGTAAATATGTTAGTCTGCAGGATGTTTAATAGACTTTATTTTGATTTAAGAATTAGTCATAATACTGATCCCAACATAGTTGGGACTGTTGGTTAATACCATTCCAACTTTGATCAGACAAGCCCATGAAACTCTTCCATTTAGTTACTTAGTTATTACGTTAGCTATATAGTTATATAGTTACTTTTTTAGTTCTTATGATATTCTGTGTCCTTTAACATGTGTGGCTATTATACATCCATTTTGAATCAATACTTATCTTTGTTTGTGTGTGCAAGACTCCTCCTGGCCCCTGGGGTAAACAGCATTAAGGGTCTGGCTGCCTTCAGGATCAGTGAGAGAGTTTCTCTATAAAGGAGGGAAAGGAGAGTTCTTCAGGTCACTCAACTTGAATTAATGGCCCATGCGCCAAATTGGACAGGCCATGATGAATAAAATAAGAATAAAATGATAACAAATGCAGTTTCATTGTCCATTAATTTGACACAAAAAAAAAGTTGTATGACTGGTTGAATTTGTTTCTGTTTTTCTGTTTCTGCTACTCACAAAGTAGTATAAAAAGTAATGATAACCTGTTTCACTATCTGTTAATTTGTGAAAAGCAATAAAAAATAAAATTTCTCTCTCACTGTCTTTATTTAAGGTAATGCAACTTCAATATGAGAACCGTGTCCTCCTCTCCAACATGCAACGCTACGATCTGGCTTCCCATCTCTCCCTGCGGCCCAGCCCTAGAGACAGTGATGCAGAGAGCGATGCAGGTGGAGCCGCAAGCGGGCGACGTGAGAGCGACGAAGACTCCACCTCTTCCCGCTTGCTCCCACCCCATCGTAAACGGGAGGGCCCTGTGGGCGGGGAAAGTGATTCAGATGAGGTGAGAAACAATAATGGCAGTAGCCGGTGCATGACGCCCACAAGGGGCCTCTACACCCCGCCGGGTCCAGAAGGCTCCGCCTCCTCCACCTTGACTCGCTTCCTCCCCGGTAGGCGTTGTAACCTCCATGACAGACAACAGCTGATGGACATACGTGTGGAAGCAGAGAGGCTCGTACGGACCATCGACAGGCTCATCGCTGATACCGCCACCATCATTTCAGAGGCAAGGGTCTACGTTTCAAATGGTGATTTGATGTTTAGGACGGGCGGAGAGGAGGGCGGAGAGGAGGATGGGAGCAGGATCAGGGAACATGAACTGCTGTATCGCATCAATGCTCAGATGAAGGCCTTCCGTAAAGAGCTGCAAGCTTTTATTGACAGACTGGATCTTCCAAGGCTGGAGGACAGAGATGCAGACGAGCCACTCTCGGTAAGACTTCAAACTTCTCACCTTCATTTATACTTATAAAAACCAAAAGAGAATACTGACCTTCTTCTTTTTCTCTCACCTTTTTCTCTCCTGTTACATTTTTCCTTAGATGTTCCAACCCATCATTTTACTCATCCTTATACTGGTCTTATTCTCATCCCTCTCTTATGCCACTATCTTTAAACTAGTCTTCCTGTTTACTCTCTTCTTTGTTCTGTGATGTAAGCCCCCCTTTTGCTCGAGTCATCCGTGTTTGTGTTCGCTATGTTGCTCTTATTTTTCCCTTAAATGCCTCATTTGTTGCCATGGTAATCTAAAGCACAGCAAAAGCCCTTTCCGCTCACTAAGTGTCAACAACAACTGGAGTCTCCAATATCATAATGCATCCCTGTAAGCATCACTTGCATCAGAAGGTGAGTTTCCTGAGTGTTGCTGTGTAGTTCTTATGAATTCAATAAGTGGTGCCGCATTAGCGAGAATCCCCACTTAAGGGGCCTGCCTTAAAAGTGACAGAATTTTTGTTTTTGTGTTTTCTTCGTTTTTTGGAAAATTCTAATGTTTAATATCTGACAAAAATCATGGATTCAAAGGGTAGTGCTATTGTTTATTAAGGGATAAAAACCAACTGTCTGGCCTAATTCAACCAGTAGAATAAATATATCACTTAATAGCACCTGTCAGGCAACAATAAGTAGGCTAAAATACACAAAAACTAAATAGAAACCCAAAAGAAAATAAAAACCAGATGTTTTTCATTCTGAGGAAAACATGGAACAGTGAGTAACCTCATGGACTGATTGAGGAGGTCATCAAGAACCTGGAACAACATCTAAAATCATAACTTAACTTATGATTTTAGCATTGATCCTAACTTTCTATAGTTAGAATCAGTGCTCACAATTTAACAATTACATAGAGACTTAAAACATTTTTTAAAAGTATCAGAGGGAGAACTCCAAGACCGAACCATTTCTGACTGAAAAAGAAATCAAATATCCCTCTTATTAGGCCCAGTAAATCTTGACATTAGACATTCTTGACATTGCTTAAAAAAATAAGAGAAAATATGTTTTTTTTTAGAAAAAAAATGTAAATTGTGTCTTGCATAAAATTATCTCAGAGTTTTGAAAAAGCATTGGTACTACAATTAATCAGAATCAGAAATACTTTAATAATCCCAGAGGGAAAATTACTTTTGTTACGCACTCCAGTTACAGTTTTATATATATATATATACACACACATCCAACTACACAATAATAAAGATAAAAACATAAGAATAAAAGAGATCAAATATATACATATATAAACATAGTGAGAATTAGAATGATGGTCCTTTGTTGATTTCACACCTTGTCATAACTAATGGAGACATAAATGTCACGACTCTGAACAACGGACCCAAAATTCAGACAAGACAGAAAGTGGGATAACTCAAAAGCATTTATTAATAATGATGGGCTTCGGATCTGTGGATTTGCAGAGGTTACTGCATCTTAGGTAGTAACCTCTACAGGACAGAAACACAGGTTAGTGACCATGATAATCTGACGGGGGAGTCACTAACCTGGTTTAACAGTTCAGTCCATGCTAAGAGCTAGGTAGGATCCAGCCGGTGGGTTGCCAACAAGATGCGGCGGGCGCCGTCAAGAGTGTCCCAGATGCTGCAGCCCCGGAGAACATAAAGGAGTCAGAAGCCAGGTCAGACAAACAGATCAGAGCAGGAACCGGCAAGCTTCGAGGTCCAGGAGTCCAAAGCCATGTCATGCAAACAGATCAGAAGAGGAACAGGCAGGCTCAGAGGTCCAGGAGTCCAATTATATATCAGGCTGACCATTCAGATGGGAACAGGCAAGCTCTGTGGTTGGGAGGCAGAGCAGGTCAGGATCAGGTAATCAGAAACACTCAGGTATGCTAAAAACACTCTCACCACTGGCTGGAAGGAACAAGATAATCTGGCCCTGATGAATGGATGCAAGCACCTTAAATAGAGGTAGAAGCAGGTGGATCAGATGAGCAATGATGAGAAACAGGGCAGAGTTAGACAAGTGAATGGAATGAGTAATTAAGCCAATCATCAGTGCCACGATCAGGAAAATAAATTCTGCTCTCTTCCAGATGATCCTTAAGGAGAATCAGTTTGTGTGTTAAACTTTGAGCTTGTTCAGTTTAAAGAGCCCAACAACAACCCAAAGCACCTCTGAATTGCTCAAAAAACAAAGGTTTTCTAGCTTTTGGGCCCAAGTCTGAATTCAGTTCTGACTTAAATTTCCCCAAAATAATTCTATAAAACACAGCCGCCAAGAGTGCCTGTAACAATTTACTACTTTAATGCTGGAATTACTCTTTCATATGGGGTGTGCTTTATTTCCTTAATACCAGAAAATAGTCAATTGAAAAGTTAAAGTTCTTTAAAAAGAACGGTTGATCGTAAAGCCGTATGTTTGGAAAACAAGGTTGAGGCGGAACAAAAAGCTAGAGAATTGGAAAATGGCAATTTCAAGAAAAGTGTCTGTAAATCGGGGAATTCGGGACATGGCTGCAGCCTGTCGATGGTGAAGATGACGAAGGATTTTGCTGTGTATACATGAGAGGCATGGGTACTTGTTGATGGCATTCAAATTATTTCTAAGAGCATTAAAAAGCATTAAATTAGAGTTACTCATTCCTGTATAAACCCTGATTTAAGTATGGCCTACTATGTATTTGATATTTTTAGATGTGATATTTCATTGTTATATTTCTTCTTCACTTGTGTTTTTTTTTATCTGCTATTTGTTCGGTGCATGTGGGTCTCTGCTGTTTATGGTTTTTCCTGCAGAACTAAGAGACAATCAATGACTTTATTTAAGTACATCATCTAGTTCTGAATGAAACGTGTAGAACTCTGAGACTCTGAATCAAGAAACAAAGTAATCTCTAGAAAACTGTTTAATTTTTTGTGTTAATTCCTTTAATTGATGTGAATCTGAACAATTATAGTAAATCCCCTTCCTCTTTTGAACAATGTTTTTAAACTCCCTCTCCGTTCTCATCTTTAGATAAATAGATTCACTAATGTGTTATAACACACAAACTTTAAACACATTAAGTTGTTGTTTAAAGAAGTTAATTATTGCTACGCTATCATAAACCTCTCACCCCCATTCCAATCTCCATAACAACTAAGAGACAGCAAAGATCATCTTTTCAAAAAGCAAATCCAAGTAATTCTGTTGGAGCCAGGGTAGAGTGGTTAGAGAGCCATTTGTTTGGAGTGCTGGAAAATGAAAAGAGTGGCCCTTATTCTGAGAAGCTTTTAGCCTGACTCCCTGATGATTCTCCACGCTAAGGTCAGTCTGACTGCTCTCTAATAAAGGTTAGATACTGACTGCAAATCATAAACCCAATTCAGACATTCTGGTTTTCAAGGTTTTCAGTAAAGATGCTAGCCACCATGCTGCTTTACATCCTAGTTTGTCCTTGACTTGATTAAGAGTCTATTTTTATCTTTAACATTTTGTGAATGCAACATTCTGTTTGTTTTCCAGAGAACTAGTCCTATCATCCTGCTGTTATTTCCTGAGGGTGAAGTAAAGAAAGTAAGTGTGTTTGTGCATTTTGTTCTTCAAGCACATGACATGTTTGTCATATTAAAGAGCAGGTGGAGGGAAGAGCTGAGGAGCTTTACACTTGAGGAACATAAATTGGGTCAAATTCTGTCTCTTGTTGTCAGGGGATACCCACATATATAAATCTGATCTGGTGCTGGCATTTGTTAGTGATGGTGACTGATTCATAATTACATGTGCAGGGATTCTATTTTTTATTTTTTTTTGCAATATGTATTTATTTACATTTCATGCACTAGACAAACATGATGTGGTGCATAGCTGTGAAGCTTAAACGACTTGAAAAATGGATTTCTCAGAGCAGTTCTTCTGATTGCATACAAATATCTTTCTTTTGGCTTATTATAATTGTTTCTGTAATTAGCTTATTTTTTTACCTTATTTATTTGTAAACAACTACTCTCTTCGGTAAATATTTGCCATGACAAGATCACTTACGTAACTGTGAAGTCTTAGGGAAAAAAAATTTGTTTTATTTTAATTAGGGATAGACTTTAATTAGGCCATTCTCCACTGTTGTTAATCTGGTTTCATGTTTAGAGTCAATGTCCAGCTGAAAGTTAGGGTTTCGTATCAGTTTTTCTCCATACATATAATTTGGCATTAAGGATAAACTTTGGCAAGTTGTTAAATACGCATTGTCGAACAACAGCTTTCTTTTACCTTTTTTTATTAGGGGTACTGCTTCACTTAGTGTTGCTCAATCAGATAAACCTTGAGGTAACATTTGTTGTGGAATTTGTTTGCAAGGCACTGAAGCTAAAGGTAACAGCTGACATTTTGCAATTCTATACTATTTACAGGAAAAATGTGTATGATATCTTTATCTGTTTCATTCTTTTATTTTACAAAATATTTTACAAACATTTATAAGCCTTAATGCAAAAGAGCCACATATCACATATGAAGTTTAAAGAATTCAAAGTATGAACTAAAAATATGTCAAATGTGCCAAGCATCCACCTGACAGTCTCCTTTCCGTGACTGTGTTCAATAAAGATATTATTGACTGTGACAAATTATTACTCACTGTGTCACCCACACCCATTTGGCTTCCTTTGGAAAAATGATTTGCAGCATGGTCGGGTCACAAGACGAAATCTGCCCATGTCTCCTATAAGCAGAGTAGCAACAGAGGTGCCCATTGGCTGAGAGAGCAGCAGCAGAAATAGCAATGTAAACACTTTCCCTCTCTCCATGTGCCTCAGTAATTATAGCTGGGATGCTGGTGACGACAGTCGTCCCATCGAGACTTCAAATGCTGGAATGAATTTGACACTATGGCATTTGATCCCGGATCAGATTGGTGCGTACTGGGGTGGTATAAAGGCTGGGGACCCCAGCTGGAACAGAGGATGTTTACCCTTTAGCTCAAAGCTTGGTTCTTAACTCTGAGGAAGGGGACCCTTTAAATTGAGTGTGCTGGGATTTATGTAACAGAGCGGGGCATAAGAGAAGGGCAGCAACAAGGAAAGGGGACTTTACAGCCTGGCAACGCAGGGAGGGAAAGTGTCTGAGAGAACAGATCTTAGAAGAGGAATTATTTTCTGGAAGACGGAGCATTTCTTTTGAGAGTTTAGGTAAGAACTGCTGGATTCACTAAAACATGTTTTAGTATCATGTAATTTATATTTATCCTGGTCTGAAATTGGGGACAAAAAGTGGAATAACTTAATTTTAACTAGATTAAGATATTTATATGACATAGAAGCCATGTATTAATAATTTTTTTTAATATATATTTTGGTTGTGGCTTAGATTCTGGCTGTCCATGGGACAGTTAGTCACCTTACTATGCATAGTTACAAGTTTATTAATATCTCTACGCTTACATCACAGGTGGGAGGGAAATGGCTGGTACATTCGGGCACCTTCCACAAGGATGCTTGTCATAGTGAATCATAGCAACAAGTGCATCTTAGATTATTAAAACCTTTTAAGATATCAGTGGATCTGACTAGGAGGCTTAAGGTTAAATGATCTGGAAAGTTAATAGGAAGATATGTGAGAGTGAGCTCTGCGTTTGATGGTTTATTATGAAACTCTGAAATGTCCTTTAGCATCTTAGGCATGTTCTGAGCGCCTCATTGCTCCGGGTGTTCTTATGTAGAAATATAGCAAGGTCTAAGAGGCTGCTGGAGGTCAGATGCTTGGTAGATATCTATCTTGCCACTCTTCTGTCAGTGGATTTTGAAGGATAAAGTGGGTCATCGATATCTGAACTCTGTGAGCAACAGTCCAACTCTTTAGAAAATATTGTATTTTAAAACAACAAACATTTATCCTTCAGTATGCTTCAATGTTATAGCAGACAGATATCTACCATAGGTTAGTGTGTTCTTAGACAAATATATTTTTTAAATGCTTTATGTATTGGTTCTTTTCTAGTGTTTTCGGGACTTCAGTCCATCCCCTCACTGGCACCACAACTGGAACTTGAGAGAGGGAAACAGGAGAAGGGAGGGGGGACGGAAACAGCTATTCAACGAGGCCTGAGGGTTATTGAACGGCCTGCATCATGGCAGCCATCGATCTGGAGCTGGGGCTGGAGGGCCGGGGGTGGGGGCAGGAAAGGCCGGAACTTGTGGACAACTTTGACTCAGAGATGCAGGAGTGGGAGGATCAGCTGCAGGACATCCAGAGGAAAATCGAAGAGGTAACAATCAGTTTACAGATAATCCCAGTGAGTCCACTATCATCTCAAGGAGGACTTTGATTTTCTAAATATGCTGTGCAGGCTGTGGAATATTTTTATCAAACTATGGCCCATAAAAGACTCTGATTGTATGATCATTTTAAGTAAAAATACTGCAGTGCCATTCTATCGACATTTAAACAAAAGTTGTCTAATTGCATTTATCTAAACCAGCAACCACTCTTCCTTCTGCTAAAACATCCAGCATATTGATTTCAACACTTAAGGCTATAAAATGTATTTACACTTAATTGTATTTTTAAACTTAACATAGAATGAGCAAAAGGGAGAAGATGTTTTCAGGAGCATCACAGATTATTCCTTTTTAACCAGTTAATTTGTCAGATATTGTCCAAGCAACAAAGTTTTTTTCTTTCTGCTTTTTTGCTTTTCTTTTATAAGTCAAATATTTTCCTTTCGGCCAGTTGACTGACTGTGTGCAGCAGCTGTTTTCGGGGCCCAGTACTGGGACTTTATACTTAATAGCATTTTCTCAATTTCATTAAACTTATTTCAAACCCTTAATAATAGAGGCATTGAGACAAATGTTAGCGGCACTGACATCTTGGGATGTCTTCTTTCTACACTTCTTGTTAATCTGCTCGTCACCTGAACTCATTTACAGAATAAAATATTTAAGATCTTACAGTAAGATGATGAACACTGACTTTTTAACACTAACCCTATGTGTACTGAAGGTACTTCCTAAAAGCCTCCCCGGAGAGTGCTAATTGGTGTAAAGTGTGTGCATGCTCCATATTAACAGTTGGCAGCAACAGACTGACTCGACCTCTTGGCCTGGTTGGAGCAGCAGTAGACAAATGTTAACAAGCTAATTTAACTGGTTTGTGCTGACAGACGTGCAGGACACACACTCAGCCTATCACTCATACACACAGCCTGAAAGTGGATCCTGAGGGAGTTATCGAGCAGATGCTTCCTCAAAGTTGGAAAAAAAAACATGTTGAGGATAAATATAGGTTAATCAGATTTTGCACAAGTTTTAATTATGTGGAAAACAGGTCAAATCAATTTAGAACCAGCAGGGAGGGGGATTCATGATCTCCTCCCCTTTTATTTTTTTTCCAGTTATACAATGAAGTTCAGGCCCGCAGAGGAGCTAACGACATCCATGGCGACAATCAGAAAAATGGCGACCCTTCAGAGTGTGAGCTGAGACAACACAACAATGTCCTTCTACTGCCTGGCTACCACTCCGGGAATCATGTCAGAGGTGTAGCCATCACGGCGGAGCATCAGAATGACTACAGCTGCTGCCGCTCCAATGGGGCCTCAGAGATCGGAGACCTGCTGCAGAATTATCTGGAGAAGGGGAATAAAACGAGCAGGAAGAATAACAGAGCTCGCCACGTGGTGAGTACTTCCCCTCTCTCTCCTTGTGCGTTGTTCTGCTGGCATTTGCAGAAACAAGATAGGTGGGACATGATGTGAGCTGAAGCTTTGGATCTGACAGGGTTGTATTGATTACAGTTCCCTCAAGGCTGCTTACACAGAGAAGTTAGATAGCATTTAGTTTCTCATGCAGCCTAACTGTTGCACTATGTTGACACCTGAGTGAGAAGTGGGTTTAAGGCTGAGATGATAGTCAGAATTTTGTGATCAGGTTCAAATCTCTGTTGTTTCTGTATCTTTGACCTCCTGTTACCAATTTTGGCTGGTTATCACACTGTGGTATGAGAAACGATCGCTGTAAAACAATGTTTTACTTTTCTGAAGACATGAAAAAAGGATAAAAGATGAGAATTTCAAACTGTTTTAGCCTAAGGCCAGCATGGCCAAAGATCATAAATAAAATAAAGCACACTGTCTTGCTAGGTGTCAAAAGCCAAAGCGAAAAGGTGGGTTTTGACAAGAAATTTAAAAGCAGTCAGAGAAGAGGTTGAAGCTGCAACAGCAAAAGTGTGGTCCCCTCTGAGCTTCCACATCGTTTTAGGCTCTCTCAGCATTAATGAAACAGTTTTCAATGTATAGTTTTCCTACAGATTGCTAACATGGTAAATGTTTAATAATAGAGATAAAAAAACAAAGTAACTATAAATTGTCTCTCTCTCCCTCCTCTTATTTGTCTTATACCTGGCTTAGCTTGAAGTCTGGATGAAATGTAAACATCTTGTGTTACCCACGTAATCATTTCTTATGCCTCTGAGTTTTCTGAGACTTTATTATTCGTAGCTCTCTAATAGTAGCCTTCTAAAGCAAACACCTCTACAGCAAAGAGTGTTGTTAATAAATAGCAAATCTACAAATAGATCTGATTGCCGTACTGGGTGGTCTGGGTTCATCTCACTTTGGAGGTTTTTTGGGCATGTCCTTCTGTGAGGAGACCATAGAGGGATCTCTGAGAGATGTCTGGGTTTCTCTAATGGAGCTCTCTCTGGATGGACATTATCGGTCATTGAAAACGAAACAAAAATCAGGTTCATCTTAGAGATCAGAACAGATTAGAATGTGTTACACATTTTAAATTTGGTATAAAAAAAGCCTAAATAGATGTTAAGGTTACTTTTTAATGTTTTCCAGCGCTTCAGTGACACAGTTAAAGTGAACCAGGGGATGTCTTCATCCCAGGAGGAGGCCAGGAGACAACCTGGAAGTCACAGGTACAAGCTTCTTTTATTAATCGTTTAAAAAAAGATTGTATAATTAGGCTTTTTTGTGTTTTTAATGTATTTTTTCCCTTTTATCTGCTGTAAAATTAGGGTGGGGCCAGAGCAATATTTAAACAGTTTGGAGGAAACTGAAAACACTAAGAACAGAGTGTCTCACATGAAGAGTTGCCCCCAAAGAGAAGAAAACACTAGTGCAAAGCCCCCCGTTGGACAAAGAGATGGTTCTGCTGTCCCAGCACGTTCTCAGTTCCCAGTCATGACTGTTGAGTCTCCTTTGTTGGACAAAAGGTCCTTTGGTCCAGGAGTCCTGGGAGACAAAAAATGCAGCAGTCCCTCTGTCCTTCGGAAGTTTGGTGCCATGCTTCAAGAGAATGAGGGCAAGACGCTCACAGAATCTGGGGTGGTGACCCAGCAGGGACAGTCCCCAGAGGCAAAGTGTCCCACTCCTTGCTGTCAGCGCAGAGCTCTGGGAACCACAGCAGGAGCCAGTAAGGCGCCCATGCGCGTGCCTAACCAGAAATGCCAAGCAAATTCTGATGTGCTGACAGCAGAGGCAGAGCTCAGCCAGGACTGGGGTTCATTATTAGACCCTACTAGGCACCACTACAAGGATAAGAGTACTGCTAAAAGCTCTCAGTCTGCTCCTCAGCAGGTTCTGGGGAGAGCTCAGGTACCAGGGAGCCCAAAGGTCAGACCCCTGGCTAACAGTGGGACAGACAGAGAGGGAGGGAGGGCGCATGGGGAGAAAGCCATGAAGCCTGTCATCCAGCAAGTAGTAACCCAAACAGACTACAGGACAGCGAGTCCTTCCCCTGGAGCTCCGAGGATTCAGAGGGGACAGGAGGCAGCCGACTGTGGCTGGTTAAGGGAAGAAGGACTTATGGAACTATTGGACATGCTCGACATTCAACATGAATTCAACTCCAGTCCAAGAACAACATTTCCAGCTTACAGACAAGAGCCCCATCAGGTTGGTTCTTCCTCATTATTTACCTCCAGCTCTGACACTAAACAATCTCTGTCGACTAACTGTGATTATTCTGTTTCCTTCCAGATAAACCCATCAGAGATGTCTCCAGCAAGACCCAGGAGAAGTTTCTCTCGTCCTGCACGCCCTGCAAACCAGCGACCTCCTTCCAGATGGGCCAGCCGTACGCCTACAGCCAGAATCACTGCTCCGTCAGGCCCTATCTACCAGCCCCCTAGCCCCCTAACTCGCGCCCCTAGTCCTGCACTTAAGCACCGGCCTCCAGTGTCCTATTCAATGCAGACAGAAACAATTATTATGTGACAATATCCATATTAAGAGAAATGTCCCCCTTAACTTGAAATAAAATGTAAATAGTAAGAGCCTGCTTTTTGAGTGCTACAATGAAATAGAAAACTTCATCCTGATGTATTCGGAAATGTACTTTTTTTTTATTTTTCCAGTGATGCTGTCGCTTTAAACTTCTTCTGTGCCTAACTTTAACAAACATTTCACCATATTGCTTTGTTGCTACCCAACATGTTATGTTTTTGTATAAAAGGAAGGTGTTTTTCTGTGTGAAGGATTAGCATGCAGCCCCAGACCGAGGGTGCGTGTTTTCAGGTTTTCACTTGGTGCCACAATGGATCAAATGCAGCCTCATTGTCCAGGGAGATCCAGCTGGAACAGAGTTCCCAATGGCAACCTGAAAACTGTTCAAATGTGTGTTTTACTGTATGATTATGTTGAAATGTATTGAAAATGTTCTATTAATAGCTGTAAAAAATGATTTTAAAATGCCTTTCATGTATTTTTCTTGGTAATAAATATGACTGTGCTTAACGTAAAAGCTGACTCTGTGTTTTGGATTGTGTTGCATAGCTTTAGTGATTTAGTGCATACATCCTCTGTACATAAACCTCCAGCAGATCAGTGCACCCAGCTCCAGTGAGAGATCAGGTGTTGGGATTTTAGCTGCCTTGAATCATTTAGAGTAAAATACCTCTAACTACCTACTCTGCCTTGAAATACATAAGTAAAATTTAGGGAAGAAGGCATTAGGAACCATTTTCCGTAGTATTCTTTTAATGATCTACTGTTTTAATCCAAGCAGGTATAAAACTGTTAGTACCCCTCGTTTGATTAGATAAATATCCCAATGGTGACAAAAATAAATTGAATATGAAAAAAAGAATTATAAACAGAAATTTGATGAAAATGAACAACTTAAAGTCAAATATTGCATTTCAAGTATGCTTCAACAGAATGATTTAAATAAATAAACTCATGCAGCAGGTCTGGACAGAAAGGATGGTACTCTTAACTTAATATATAGTTGCAACACCTCTCAGCAATCAATTGATTCCTGTAACAGCGGGTATTTTATCCCTCTCCTCATAAGCAAACTGCTCCAGTTGTTCCAGGTTTGAAGACTGCCTTTCCAGGCATGTTTCAGCTCCTTCCAACAATGCTTAATAGGATTTAGATCGAATCTCATTGAAGATAGTCCAGTGTTTTTCTTGGGTGTTTTTAACTGCATGTTTTGAATCACGTTCCTATTGAAGACCTATAACTTGTGACTAAGACCAATCTTTGTGACACAGGACAGCACATTTATCTCTAGAATCCCTTTATAGTCTTGAGATTTCATTGAACCCTGCATAGATTAAAGACACCCCCTACCAGATGAAGTAAAGCAGCCCAAGAGTATAACATATCCTCCTCCATATTTTGCGGTAGGTACAATGTTCTTTTCCGGATATGCTTTATTTTTCTGTCTGTGAACATAAAGGTGATGTGCCTCGGAAAAAAGTTATATTTTTCTCTCATTGGTCCATAAATCATTCTCCCAGAAAGTTTCTGACTTGTCAACATGTAGTTTGGCAAATTCCAATCTGGATTCTGATTTGTTTTCAACATTGGTGTCCTCCTTGGTCGTCTCTCATTAATTTGGATGGTGTGATCTGACACTGATGTCTCTTGAGCTTGAAGTTCACTTTTAATCTCCAGATTTTTTTCCGGCCTATTATTGCCATTTGTATTGTATTGTACTTTCTCTTTGATTTGTCATTGATTTTCCCATGGAACCTTACATTTCTGAATAATATATGTAACTTTAGTCACAGGAACACCAAGCTGCTTTATTTTTATCCTTTATTTTAAACTCCTCTATTTTTAACATGCTTGTCTATAAATGTGTCCTGAGACAACTCTTTGTTTCACTTCTTCTGGTCCATGTTGAGTGTTGTACAGACCACCATGTTAATTGAATTCACTTAATTCATACAGCGCCAATTCACAACACATATCATCTCAAGGCACTTTACAGTTCAACCAGATCATACAGTCAAAGTGATTAAAAGTTTTCTATCTAAGGAAAACCAGTTGATCGCATCAACTCATTGACTGGAATGCAATCCCTCACACTAAGCATGCTTGTAGTGACAGTGGAGAGGAAAGACTCCCCTTTAACAGGAAGAAACCTCCAGCAGAACCAGGCTCAGTGTGAGCGGCCATCTGTCGCAAGCAGAGATACAAAAAGGCAGCTGTAAAAAGGCGTCCCCGTCCAGGAAACACACAGCCAGGCAGACGAGCTCCGAGCCAGCTCCCATGTCAGAGGATGAAGAGAGCACATCCAGCCAGTCACAGTCAGAGAAACAGGACTACACTGGAAAACAGGCCAATCTCCAACATCCTGATGAAGATTCTCAGTCATCCAGGTCATAGTCATTCCGTAAAAGTTTAATAAACAATCCACTGGACTTGGTTTCCAAGATTTGAAGATGTTTCGCCTCCCCTCCAGGAAGCTTTCTCAGACATTTGAATTGAGGAAGCTTCCTGGAGCGGAGGCGAAACATCTTCAAATCTTGGAAACCAAGTCCAGTGGATTGTTTTTTAAACTTTTACGGAATCTCCAACTTCTATAAACAAAGGTGTCATCAATCAGTTGCCCTATATATAGGTCCACTAACTGATTAGAAGTTTGAAGACACCAGTGATGCTAATTACTGGACACACCTTGATTTAACAATTCCCTTTGATCACATTCTTTTCAGTCTATTCAAGGGGAACCATCAATTTTATCCAGACCTGTTTTATTTATGTTTATGATCGCCTGATAAATGCCTGCCCATTCAAGCCGTTGATAGACATTCAAAGACACCAACACCTATCCTCTAGTCTGTCCCACCCTATCTGCAGCGTCCTGTTAGCGGAATGCCTCGCAACAAGCAGCACAGAAGACAAGGAACGAGAGGCGAGATCTCTGTCAGACTTTAGGTTGACCCAAACAAGACCTTCATTATAAACGACTTCATCTCTATCCGCGATTTGGATTTTTGCTTTCTGACTGAAAGCAACCACGCTGAGACAACTGACTGTACTCTCCGACGTGGTTAAGAGGATGAGAGCCACAAACTGTCCTCTGGACATCATTCATGCTTTTATCTCTTTGGCATCATTAAGTGTTTAAACTTTTTCATCCTTGTCAAACTTTTACACACTTCTCTGCTAGCTGACATTGAAAGAACAAATAATTAGACAGAATTAAATTCAATATCAAATATATGTTAAAGCTTAAGTCTGTATTAAGTTTTTAGAAAACATTTGTTGTAATGAATAAACTTTTATGTACGCAAACACCGTGGAGTCATTATTCAACAGCAGTTATGTTTCCCGTCGTAATCAGGATATCCAGTGTGCCGTACAGACAGAGATCACTTTTCCTGCTCTGTGTTTCACGCCTCATAAGACTGCTTCAACAACCTCTGGCCTCCCTGACACCTCCTGCTCTCTGCAAGGTGAGGCATCACACTTTCACACGCTCTCGAGTTCCCACATCTGCACAATTGGAGGACTGAATGTCTATTATTTCCCACAATAGAGACAAGGAAACCATTCCATATGCATAAACACATATGTATGCACAGTCCTGTGCAAATGTCCAACCTTGGCAGAGAAAGTTTAACAGTAAAAAGTAATTTAAATACTTTGTAAAGGATGAACAGTCCCTTGGCCCCATCATGCTTCTGTGGTGTCACCCAACCTGTTGGTGCTATGCAGAAGCTTACACTAAAATAGCAGGCGTGACGTGTGTTTTGGTGCCAGAAATCTTAGCCCGCTGTCTTAGGGGTATAAATAAAGAACGGGGAGGGGGGATGTTTGGTACGCCTCTCTGTCTCTTTAGCAACGTTTCCTTTATCTTAAATATCATCATTTCTTTTTACCAGTGTTACATACATGTCATTCATACCAAAGAATATTTACAGATTTTGGATATCAGAAATTTTTTTCTATGTCTTTATGCGTTTTCATTTTCTGTTGATAGTAAAAGTTTTAATTCCTCTCTCACGGGTATCATTATCCTCTCTGCCTGCTTCATGTCTTTATAGTCTTCTCTAATACCTGGTTTGATGTGCATACAAGACCGCCTTTCTCACAGTTTGGTATCTAAATGTACTGTGGTAATTTAACGAGGTGTCATGTTGGCCTGGTCTCCTTACCACAACTCTGTGTTACCTTAACCCCCTGCCTGTATAAAACAAAGTGTGAAACGTAACACCAACTGGATAAATGCTGAATTTTGTGCATCCTATTTCCCCCTTCTTCATCCTCGCCTTATCCTTCCGCTCTTCTCTTTGCTTCTTTGGTTTGAGACAATCCGATCAGACTGACACAGGGTGGTAGAGCATGGCACAGTGTGTTCTCTGCTTTGCAGGCTATTCATAAGAGCCTGGACAGCCGGATGACAGAGGGAGAAAAAGGGAGGACACAACAAGAGAGGACAGCTGAGCCGTAACCATGGCTTCTTGGACGTCATCAGGCTAGAAAACACGCCCAATCTGACCCCCAGAGGGGGCATGATACCAAGATAAAATTAAGATGGTATTAAATCAGTTCATATATCTAATTTCTACAATTTGTTTGCATGTTATCTCAATTAGCTATAAGATGTACTGTAATATATGGTTACATGCCTCAGGTCATTTGATGACTTTGACGGTTACTGCAACTGCCCCTTTCAATGAGTTACTGTACTATACATCATAACTGCATGTCAGTGTGTCTCCATCTTGGGACGAGCACTAACATCTGAGGACATTGCATGTAATGTGTGTCCTATGAACGTTTAAACCAATTTGATCAATACACAGACAGTAAACGTAAGCTGAAATCCACATTAGTCAAATTAACTGAGTACTGTTAGACCCCCTTCAGCCCTACTTTAAACATTTTCAAAAAAGCTTTGAGACTAAATAGTTTTTTAATATAGTAGTGTTATATAGAGCCACAAATCTAAATTAGTATTATTATTATTTTATTTTTTTACCAAAATTCTAATTGGATTTTTTTTTCTTTGCAGAGACACAAGCAATAAAATGCCCCTTATATATAACTGTTTATAGAAAAGCTCTAATTAAAGCAAGAAATTGGATATTTATTTTTTCCGATGCAAATGTTTTCATTCAAGAAAACAGCTCCCTGATTTGGAGATCAGTCCTTGTTTAACAGAAGCGCAGCATGCAGCCCTAAAATAAAGTTTATGTATTAAAACTAGGTTTATAACTTTTCTTTTTAGCAAAGCTTATAGTTAGAATTGCTCATGTGATCTTGAGCTATCTGCATGGTTAGGCTGTTGGATGACAAATGGACTACTTTACATCCCTCCGCTTCATTCCATCTCTATTCTCCTACCCTACAGTATTTTCATCAGCTTTTTTCTAATGCACATTTTGAAGTATCGCATTAGAAAAGCTTGATGGAAGCTGCAAAATTCAATAAAACTCCCTAAAATTTGCATAAAAGTATATACGCTCACTTGAGGTGGTTTTTGGCTTTTACGAAAAAGTGTAAGATGGGAGATGGAGACCTCTGGCTGACATGTTAATGTCAGAACAATTTTCCTCTATTACTGATCTGTGGTCAGTGCCAGATTGCAACCTCTACTTCATGTTTATTGCAGACAGATAATGACAATATGCTTTGAGGTGTTGGTTGATTCACTTTAAACCTTATAGAAACACTACAATTTTGCAATTTTCTACATTTAAAGGTCCCCCTAAATAGTTACTAGTTACTACCTGGCTTCCATAGTTACTATTCACAGAATAGGAGGAAGAAAAGCTCACTAAGGGATCTACATCCATTGGTGTAGTGCTGCATACAGTATACTGTACTTGATAGGATTGACAGGGATAAGCCTGCCTTTCCTCCTGCCATGCACAGAATCTATAATGCCTGTCTTCCAAAGGCTCATGGTATCATGTTACTTTGTCTGGGATCAAATATCAGGACATTTTAAGATTAGAAAAACATACTTCAACTCAAAAATGGCTCTCCAAAAACAATTTACCATATTTTTTGTATGACAACACAGACCCTATACCTGATGCCACTGCAACCGACCCAAAGTAGAAGGTAAAGGACTTCTTATGTGCATGTCCCAGAAAATGAGCAAGGAGGAGTGACAAGACCACCTTATACTTTGGCTAAGCATTATGAGGCCCTGATGAGCTGAAACTGAACTGTTTTATAGCCTCTCTTTACAATTTTTATGTTTCATAATGTTTTTCCCCACTAAAACATTACCAATTGAAGATAGGTGTAGAAGGCTAACGTTATGCTTTAAAGTTTACATTACTGTTCTTGGTTTTCCTCTGTATTCCCACTGTACAGGGCTTACTCATTCAGAGGCTTCAGACTTACAACATGTACTTTACATTTGATATTTAGCAATCCAAACCACCCCTATTCATATTTTTTATCTTTATTTTTTTGTATGAGATTTGAAAGTAAATTTAACTAAATTAACTCCACTTTGTTTTAGCTCATTCACTTGCTAAAGACTCTGGAATCTACATTTCTGAAATACTTAATTCATTATTGAAATTATTTTAGATTGGTTGCATTATAACCCTACAGGTCAACTCTTTTACGACCCCATGTAGAACTCAATCCCACCACTCCACACTTCAGCGTTTCACCTATATCATAAGGTACAAAATGTCCAACTGAATCGGGACGAGCTAGAGGCCCAGTTTGTCTTCTTCTGTCTTCGTCCAACTGTCCAAACTGTCAGTGTGCTTGTAACCATCCATTGACTCTGTCTTCTCAAATAGCACATGGTGAGAGCAGTAAAGCAAGAAGCAGAGACATTAAGTACAGAGAGAAGGAGTCAAAAGCACGGAGGATGCCAGAGCTCATTATCAAAATAGAATGGGTTCTAAATTTCTTCGTCTTTGAAAGGAGACCCCTCCAGAGTCTCCTTTCAAAACAGGAGCGGCGCTATCGTGGGATTAGCTGGTGTTGCTTGGCAGAGGTGACTATGGAGATCTATTTATCTTGTGACGAATGATGAATTTTAATTTGGCCTGAGTAGGCTGGTCAGCAAGGAGCAACTACATGGCCTCCATGGCTGGTAGCCCATTCGTGTGACCTTGTTTTACCCAGTGCATAAACACATACTTAGCCATTTGAAGAGTACACAGCCACGCTGTGAACAACTATTAGGATAATTCAACTCTAAATATACAGCGCTTTGCAAATGTGTTTAGCTTTTGCAGTGCGCTTTTTTTGATCTCATGATGTTTTAATTGTATAGTAGGGAAAATCTGAAAATTGTGGCAAACATTTTTATTTAGTTTCATAAAATCCAGTACAAATTACTATATAGGCTATGTGTACAACAATTAAACTCAGTGTAAATTCAGCTGAGGTCAAAGATAGGATTGAAGGAAAATGTAAAGCAGGGATGGGTCATAAAACAATGTTGAAAGAATTTAACAATTTGCACAGCTTAGGTGTCTGTCCATTGCCTTAAAATAACAGGATATGATCTCACTACAAACCTGACATTCCCTACCTTAACCTACAGCCAGTGCATGCAGAAAGCAGGAGGAGCTCCCTATGGCGGACAATATGTTAACATGACAAGCAGTAATTTTCAATTTCAGAAATCTGACCTTTATGTAAGACTGGCAAGAAAAAAGTCATTTTTGGAGGAAAGAAAAACACACCCCACCATAGAATGTTCTTCCTGCTGCCCTCTAAGAGACTTCACAGCATTCGCTGCAGGACCAGCAGATTCTGCAACAGCTTCTTTCCCACTGTCACCAGAATTTTGAACTTTTGATCTCTATCAAATCTCAGCATCACACTTAAAAAAAATCATATTTGTGCCACCAAAGTGACTAATTGTCATAATAATTTTGAATAGTACACAACTCAATATTCAACTGCATTTTGCACCACATTCATTTATTTGTACTGCACTGAACCTTTCCATATGTAAGCTGTATGCATCAAAATTGTATTTTGTATACCCTCTGTGTATACAAAATGACAATGAAATTTGTCTAAGTCGAAGTCTAATTTCAAAACTAATGTAGGAGACATAGCAAACATTTTGAAAATATGTTTACTTTTTAGAGGACACCTAAACTGATTTTTTTCTATCTCTCAATCTTGATCATGTGGTAGAAAAACTAACATTGTATATCCTCCTGATTGCTTCTTTCCACTACGGAGAACATGGGGGTGATAGCTCCAGGCTAATGAGATACCTTTCTTTTGAGCACATAGAACAAAGTTTGCTTAATAAATGCTTGTTAGTGGCTCAAAAATACCCGAGACGAGGGTGAAGTTTTATCCTAGTCATTTTTTTTTGGTTGGTTGGTGGTTTTTTTTAAAGATAAAATGTAGACCTTAATCCATAAGACAATAGCCTAAAAAGCTATTGCTGCAGAGCTTTACATGTGTGTTCCCAGTAATGATAATGATGTTGATCGCCCAAAATTCATGACTGAAATTAAAATTTTCCCCCTTTTTGATTATTTATGTATATATATATATATATATATAT